>NW_024599675.1:0-22952 GCF_004379255.2 Salvia splendens
CAAGGGTGCGTCCCTACTCGGACTAGTGTACACGATGAGGACCGTGAGTCATCGAACGGGTTGGGGCCGATTTTCGTGCTCGTGGAAAGTGGCCCCCTTACCATGGCACCCTAAAGAACAAATATGGCAGTTTCTTAAATAATTCAAGGAGAAATGGTTGTGTTTTTTGAAATGATGAAGAAAAACGTTTGAGGATGAGTTGAAAGTTTGTGTTTGAGATATTTTTAGTGTCTCGGGCCTTTTCAAGTTAAAACCCCGAGGTCACTCAATGGTGGCATATATAACTGTTTTTATAAATTGTTTTGGCATTTGGTCCATGAGTGCATCAAGTACTCAGCCCTGCATTTCTTTTAAAAAAAAATGTGCAGGTTGAGCGGTGACGAGCCGCGGTGGGTGTTGAGCATAAAAGTGAAGAATGTCTATCAAATGTCTAAATATTTGTGTCTTCATACATAGCATTATTCTACTCTCGAAATGCTTCCACTGAATGTTGTTTCTTTTGAGTTTATGTATTGTTGGGATATAATCCCTTTGAGTTGTCAATTGTTAAAATGATCTCTGATTTTTATTCAAGCTATTCTCATTTGTTTCGAACTATGGTCGAGTTGTGTTGTTTTCCCCTTTCTTCCCCGCTTCTTTAATCCTCCCCTAGTCGTGATCAACCGTGTTTTCTATCCTTAGAAATGCGGGCGTGACAAAGTGGTATCAGAGCAATTTTATTTCCGCTCTGGACCCGAGAGTCTTTTTCAGCCCTAGTCTAGATTCGATTCGCTGACTAAATAAGGTTAAATTTGGAATGCTCAACATCCCGTTTCGCCACGCTCAACCAAGAAAGAGGTAATATATTTTTATGTGAAAATTTTTTGAGTAAACTTTGGAGAAAGGAAGAAGAGAAAATTTTTAGAAAGAAAGATGAGAAAATTTTTATAAGGAGGGAGTAGAATCTTTCTATTGAGGGATTGATTTCGAGTTGAGAAGAGTATTTGCTGATGTTTGAGAAAAAACGAGTTTTTGATGAGGGACGACGGATTGTATGTTCAAGAAGTGGAAGATAGCGAAGACGAAATGAAGTTCAAACGCAAAAGAGCGTGCAAGACAAGGAGGGATGATGCGAAGTGCGCGATTTAAATTTAATATAGTCTAATCTCGCGTAATTTATTAAAAGTGGCAGCGATGTGACTTTCAACTACAATGTTAATTAAACGATATGAGAAAGCTGCTTGAAAGACAATATGATGAGAAATTCTATATTCGAAGGACGTAAGCAAATTTCGGGACGAAATTTTTGTTAAGATGGGTAGATTGTAACACCCCAACTTTTTATACCTATTTTATTTCTTTTAGTTGGGACCAATTTTTAGAAGCTGAAATATTAATTAATTATTCTAATCCTGCAGTCAAATCCTCAGTCAACATGAATTCCTTCTCCTAACCTCATTCTACACGGTTATTCATCATATCTCCATCTTCCCTAAATCTTTCCAACAAACCAAATCTCCACATAATTTATTATATATCTCTTCCCACAAAAATCAGCCACTCCTTTTCTGTTACGGAAATTTTGATGTGTGAACTATTTTACTATTTCCTACGCTTTCCCTGAACGACAAAAATAAAAAGAATGCGAGGAAGATTTCAAGAAGTGGAAGATAGCGTAGACGAAATGAAGTTTTAATGCAAAAGAGCGTGCAAGACAAGGAGGGATGATGCGAAGTGCGCGATTTAATTTAATATAGTCTAATCTCGCGTAATTTATTAAAAGTGGCAGCGATGTGACTTTCAACTACAATGTTAATTAAACGACATGAGGAAGCTGCTTGGAAGACAAGATGATGGAGAAATTCTATATTCGAAGGACGTAAGCAAATTTCGGGACGAAATTTTTGTAAAGATGGGTAGATTTTAACAACCCAACTTTTTATAATTATTTTATTTCTTTTAGTTGGGACCATTTTAAGAAGCTGAAATATTAATTAATTATTCGAATCCTGTAGTCAAATCCTTAGTCAACATGAATTCCTTCTCCTAACCTCATTCTACACGTTTATACATCAATATCTCCATCTTCCCTAAAATCTTTCCAACAACCAAATCTCCACATAATTTATTATATATCTCTTCCCACAAAAATCAGCCACTCCTTTTCTGTTACGGAAATTTTGATGTGTGAACTATTTACTATTTCCTACGTTTTCCCTGAACGACAAAAATAAAAAGAATGCGAGGAAGATTTCAAGAAGTGGAAGATAGCGAAGACGAAATGAAGTTTAAACGCAAAAGAGCGTGCAAGACAAGGAGGGATGATGCGAAGTGCGCGATTTAATTTAATATAGTCTAATCTCGCGTAATTTATTAAAAGTGGCAGCGATGTGACTTTCAACTACAATGTTAATTAAACGATATGAGAAAGCTGCTTGAAAGACAAGATGATGGAGAAATTCTATATTCGAAGGACGTAAGCAAATTTCGGGACGAAATTTTTGTTAAGATGGGTAGATTGTAACACCCCAACTTTTTATACCTATTTTATTTCTTTTAGTTGGGACCAATTTAAGAAGCTGAAATATTAATTAATTATTCTAATCCTGCAGTCAAATCCTCAGTCAACATGAATTCCTTCTCCTAACCTCATTCTACACGGTTTATTCATCAATATCTCCATCTTCCCTAAAATCTTTCCAACAAACCAAATCTCCACATAATTTATTATATATCTCTTCCCACAAAAATCAGCCACTCTTTTTCTGTTACGGAAATTTTGATGTGTGAACTATTTTACTATTTCCTACGTTTTCCCTGAACGACAAAAATAAAAAGAATACGAGGAAGATTTCAAGAAGTGGAAGATAGCGAAGACGAAATGAAGTTCAAACGCAAAAGAGCGTGCAAGACAAGGAGGGATGATGCGAAGTGCGCGATTTAATTTAATATAGTCTAATCTCGCGTAATTTATTAAAAGTGGTAGCGATGTGACTTTCAACTACAATGTTAATTAAACGACATGAGGAAGCTGCTTGGAAGACAAGATGATGGAGAAATTCTATATTCGAAGGACGTAAGCAAATTTCGGGACGAAATTTTTGTTAAGATGGGTAGATTGTAACAACCCAACTTTTTATACTTATTTTATTTCTTTTAGTTGGGACCAATTTTAAGAAGCTGAAATATTAATTAATTATTCAAATCCTGTAGTCAAATCCTCAGTCAACATGAATTCCTTCTCCTAACCTCATTCTACACGGATTATACATCAATATCTCCATCTTCCCTAAAATCTTTCCAACAAACAAATCTCCACATAATTTATTATATATCTCTTCCCACAAAAATCAGCCACACCTTTTCTGTTACGGAAATTTTGATGTGTGAACTATTTTACTATTTCCTACGTTTTCCCTGAACGACAAAAATAAAAAGAATACGAGGAAGATTTCAAGAAGTGGAAGATAGCGAAGACGAAATGAAGTTCAAATGCAAAAGAGCGTGCAAGACAAGGAGGGATAATGCGAACTGCGCGATTTAATTTAATAAAGTTTAATCTCGCGTAATTTATTGAAAGTGGCAGCGATGTGACTTTCAACTACAATGTTAATTAAACGACATGAGGAAGCTGCTTGGAAGACAAGATGATAGAGAAATTCTATATTCGAAGGACGTAAGCAAATTTCGGGACGATATTTTTGTTAAGATGGGTAGATTGTAACAACCCAACTTTTTATACTTATTTTATTTCTTTTAGTTGGGACCAATTTTAAGAAGCTGAAATATTAATTAATTATTCTAATCCTGAAGTCAAATCCTCAGTCAACATGAATTCCTTCTCCTAACCTCATTCTACACGGTTTATTCATCAATATCTCCATCTTCCCTAAAATCTTTCCAACAAACCAAATCTCCACATAATTTATTATATATCTCTTCCCACAAAAATCAGCCACTCCTTTTCTGTTACGGAAATTTTGATGTGTGAACTATTTTACTATTTCCTACGCTTTCCCTGAACGACAAAAATAAAAAGAATACGAGGAAGATTTCAAGAAGTGGAAGATAGCGAAGACGAAATGAAGTTCAAACGCAAAAGAGCGTGCAAGACAAGGAGGGATGATGCGAACTGCGCGATTTAATTTAATAAAGTCTAATCTCGCGTAATTTATTAAAAGTGGCAGCGATGTGACTTTCAACTACAATGTTAATTAAACGACATGAGGAAGCTGCTTGGAAGACAAGATGATGGAGAAATTCTATATTCGAAGGACGTAAGCAAATTTCGGGACGAAATTTTTGTTAAGATGGGTAGATTGTAACACCCCAACTTTTTATACCTATTTTATTTCTTTTAGTTGGGACCAATTTTAAGAAGCTGAAATATTAATTAATTATTCTAATCCTGTAGTCAAATCCTCAGTCAACATGAATTCCTTCTCCTAACCTCATTCTACACGGTTTATTCATCAATATCTCCATCTTCCCTAAAATCTTTCCAACAAACCAAATCTCCACATAATTTATTATATATCTCTTCCCACAAAAATCAGCCACTCCTTTTCTGTTACGGAAATTTTGATGTGTGAACTATTTTACTATTTCCTACGTTTTCCCTGAACGACAAAAATAAAAAGAATACGAGGAAGATTTCAAGAAGTGGAAGATAGCGAAGACGAAATGAAGTTCAAACGCAAAAGAGCGTGCAAGACAAGGAGGGATGATGCGAACTGCGCGATTTAATTTAATAAAGTCTAATCTCGCGTAATTTATTAAAAGTGGCAGCGATGTGACTTTCAACTACAATGTTAATTAAACGACATGAGGAAGCTGCTTGGAAGACAAGATGATGGAGAAATTCTATATTCGAAGGACGTAAGCAAATTTCGGGACGAAATTTTTGTTAAGATGGGTAGATTGTAACACCCCAACTTTTTATACCTATTTTATTTCTTTTAGTTGGGACCAATTTTAAGAAGCTGAAATATTAATTAATTATTCTAATCCTGCAGTCAAATCCTCAGTCAACATGAATTCCTTCTCCTAACCTCATTCTACACGGTTTATTCATCAATATCTCCATCTTCCCTAAAATCTTTCCAACAAACCAAATCTCCACATAATTTATTATATATCTCTTCCCACAAAAATCAGCCACTCCTTTTCTGTTACGGAAATTTTGATGTGTGAACTATTTTACTATTTCCTACGTTTTCCCTGAACGACAAAAATAAAAAGAATACGAGGAAGATTTCAAGAAGTGGAAGATAGCGAAGACGAAATGAAGTTCAAACGCAAAAGAGCGTGCAAGACAAGGAGGGATGATGCGAACTGCGCGATTTAATTTAATAAAGTCTAATCTCGCGTAATTTATTAAAAGTGGCAGCGATGTGACTTTCAACTACAATGTTAATTAAACGACATGAGGAAGCTGCTTGGAAGACAAGATGATGGAGAAATTCTATATTCGAAGGACGTAAGCAAATTTCGGGACGAAATTTTTGTTAAGATGGGTAGATTGTAACACCCCAACTTTTTATACCTATTTTATTTCTTTTAGTTGGGACCAATTTTAAGAAGCTGAAATATTAATTAATTATTCTAATCCTGCAGTCAAATCCTCAGTCAACATGAATTCCTTCTCCTAACCTCATTCTACACGGTTTATTCATCAATATCTCCATCTTCCCTAAAATCTTTCCAACAAACCAAATCTCCACATAATTTATTATATATCTCTTCCCACAAAAATCAGCCACTCCTTTTCTGTCACGGAAATTTGATGTGTGAACTATTTTACTATTTCCTACGTTTTCCCTGAACGACAAAAATAAAAAGAATACGAGGAAGATTTCAAGAAGTGGAAGATAGCGAAGACGAAATGAAGTTCAAACGCAAAAGAGCGTGCAAGACATGGAGGGATGATGGGAACTGCGCGATTTAATTTAATAAAGTCTAATCTCGCGTAATTTATTAAAAGTGGCAGCGATGTGACTTTTAACTACAATGTTAATTAAACGACCTGAGGAAGCTGATTGGAAGACAAGATGATGGAGAAATTCTATATTCGAAGGACGTAAGCAAATTTCGGGACGAAATTTTTGTTAAGATGGGTAGATTGTAACAACCCAACTTTTTATACTATTTTATTTCTTTTAGTTGGGACCAATTTTAAGAAGCTGAAATATTAATTAATTATTCAAATCCTGTAGTCAAATCCTCAGTCAACATGAATTCCTTCTCCTAACCTCATTCTACACGGTTTATACATCAATATCTCCATCTTCCCTAAAATCATTTCCAACAAACCAAATCTCCACATAATTTATTATATATCTCTTCCCACAAAAATCAGCCACTCCTTTTCTGTTACGGAAATTTTGATGTGTGAACTATTTTACTATTTCCTACGTTTTCCCTGAACGACAAAAATAAAAAGAATACGAGGAAGATTTCAAGAAGTGGAAGATAGCGAAGACGAAATGAAGTTCAAACGCAAAAGAGCGTGCAAGACAAGGAGGGATGATGCGAACTGCGCGATTTAATTTAATAAAGTCTAATCTCGCGTAATTTATTAAAAGTGGCAGCGATGTGACTTTCAACTACAATGTTAATTAAACGACATGAGGAAGCTGCTTGGAAGACAAGATGATGGAGAAATTCTATATTCGAAGGACGTAAGCAAATTTCGGGACGAAATTTTTGTTAAGATGGGTAGATTGTAACACCCCAACTTTTTATACCTATTTTATTTCTTTTAGTTGGGACCAATTTTAAGAAGCTGAAATATTAATTAATTATTCTAATCCTGCAGTCAAATCCTCAGTCAACATGAATTCCTTCTCCTAACCTCATTCTACACGGTTTATTCATCAATATCTCCATCTTCCCTAAAATCTTTCCAACAAACCAAATCTCCACATAATTTATTATATATCTCTTCCCACAAAAATCAGCCACTCCTTTTCTGTTACGGAAATTTTGATGTGTGAACTATTTTACTATTTCCTACGCTTTCCCTGAACGACAAAAATAAAAAGAATACGAGGAAGATTTTAAGAAGTGGAAGATAGCGAAGACGAAATGAAGTTCAAATGCAAAAGAGCGTGCAAGACAAGGAGGGATGATGCGAAGTGCGCGATTTAATTTAATATAGTCTAATCTCGCGTAATTTATTAAAAGTGGCAGCGATGTGACTTTCAACTACAATGTTAATTAAACGACATGAGGAAGCTGCTTGGAAGACAAGATGATGGAGAAATTCTATATTCGAAGGACGTAAGCAAATTTCGGGACGAAATTTTTGTTAAGATGGGTAGATTGTAACACCCCAACTTTTTATACCTATTTTATTTCTTTTAGTTGGGACCAATTTTAAGAAGCTGAAATATTAATTAATTATTCTAATCCTGCAGTCAAATCCTCAGTCAACATGAATTCCTTCTCCTAACCTCATTCTACACGGTTTATTCATCAATATCTCCATCTTCCCTAAAATCTTTCCAACAAACCAAATCACCACATAATTTATTATATATCTCTTCCCACAAAAATCAGCCACTCCTTTTCTGTTACGGAAATTTTGATGTGTGAACTATTTTACTATTTCCTACGCTTTCCCTGAACGACAAAAATAAAAAGAATACGAGGAAGATTTTAAGAAGTGGAAGATAGCGAAGACGAAATGAAGTTCAAATGCAAAAGAGCGTGCAAGACAAGGAGGGATGATGCGAAGTGCGTGATTTAATTTAATATAGTCTAATCTCGCGTAATTTATTAAAAGTGGCAGCGATGTGACTTTCAACTACAATGTTAATTAAACGACATGAGGAAGCTGCTTGGAAGACAAGATGATGGAGAAATTCTATATTCGAAGGACGTAAGCAAATTTCGGGACGAAATTTTTGTTAAGATGGGTAGATTGTAACACCCCAACTTTTTATACCTATTTTAGTTCTTTTAGTTGGGACCAATTTTAAGAAGCTGAAATATTAATTAATTATTCTAATCCTGCAGTCAAATCCTCAGTCAACATGAATTCCTTCTCCTAACCTCATTCTACACGGTTTATACATCAATATCTCCATCTTCCCTAAAATCTTTCCAACAAACCAAATCTCCACATAATTTATTATATATCTCTTCCCACAAAAATCAGCCACTCCTTTTCTGTTACGGAAATTTTGATGTGTGAACTATTTTACTATTTCCTACGCTTTCCCTGAACGACAAAAATAAAAAGAATACGAGGAAGATTTTAAGAAGTGGAAGATAGCGAAGACGAAATGAAGTTCAAATGCAAAAGAGCGTGCAAGACAAGGAGGGATGATGCGAAGTGCGTGATTTAATTTAATATAGTCTAATCTCGCGTAATTTATTAAAAGTGGCAGCGATGTGACTTTCAACTACAATGTTAATTAAACGACATGAGGAAGCTGCTTGGAAGACAAGATGATGGAGCAATTCTATATTCGAAGGACGTAAGCAAATTTCGGGACGAAATTTTTGTTAAGATGGGTAGATTGTAACACCCCAACTTTTTATACCTATTTTAGTTCTTTTAGTTGGGACCAATTTTAAGAAGCTGAAATATTAATTAATTATTCTAATCCTGTAGTCAAATCCTCAGTCAACATGAATTCCTTCTCCTAACCTCATTCTACACGGTTTATACATCAATATCTCCATCTTCCCTAAAATCTTTCCAACAAACCAAATCTCCACATAATTTATTATATATCTCTTCCCACAAAAATCAGCCACTCCTTTTCTGTTACGGAAATTTTGATGTGTGAACTATTTTACTATTTCCTACGTTTTCCCTGAACGACAAAAATAAAAAGAATACGAGGAAGATTTCAAGAAGTGGAAGATAGCGAAGACGAAATGAAGTTCAAACGCAAAAGAGCGTGCAAGACAAGGAGGGATGATGCGAACTGCGCGATTTAATTTAATAAAGTCTAATCTCGCGTAATTTATTAAAAGTGGCAGCGATGTGACTTTCAACTACAATGTTAATTAAACGACATGAGGAAGCTGCTTGGAAGACAAGATGATGGAGAAATTCTATATTCGAAGGACGTAAGCAAATTTCGGGACGAAATTTTTGTTAAGATGGGTAGATTGTAACACCCCAACTTTTTATACCTATTTTATTTCTTTTAGTTGGGACCAATTTTAAGAAGCTGAAATATTAATTAATTATTCTAATCCTGCAGTCAAATCCTCAGTCAACATGAATTCCTTCTCCTAACCTCATTCTACACGGTTTATTCATCAATATCTCCATCTTCCCTAAAATCTTTCCAACAAACCAAATCTCCACATAATTTATTATATATCTCTTCCCACAAAAATCAGCCACTCCTTTTCTGTTACGGAAATTTTGATGTGTGAACTATTTTACTATTTCCTACGTTTTCCCTGAACGACAAAAATAAAAAGAATACGAGGAAGATTTCAAGAAGTGGAAGATAGCGAAGACGAAATGAAGTTCAAACGCAAAAGAGCGTGCAAGACAAGGAGGGATGATGCGAACTGCGCGATTTAATTTAATAAAGTCTAATCTCGCGTAATTTATTAAAAGTGGCAGCGATGTGACTTTCAACTACAATGTTAATTAAACGACATGAGGAAGCTGCTTGGAAGACAAGATGATGGAGAAATTCTATATTCGAAGGACGTAAGCAAATTTCGGGACGAAATTTTTGTTAAGATGGGTAGATTGTAACACCCCAACTTTTTATACCTATTTTATTTCTTTTAGTTGGGACCAATTTTAAGAAGCTGAAATATTAATTAATTATTCTAATCCTGCAGTCAAATCCTCAGTCAACATGAATTCCTTCTCCTAACCTCATTCTACACGTTTTATTCATCAATATCTCCATCTTCCCTAAAATCTTTCCAACAAACCAAATCTCCACATAATTTATTATATATCTCTTCCCACAAAAATCAGCCACTCCTTTTCTGTTACGGAAATTTTGATGTGTGAACTATTTTACTATTTCCTACGCTTTCCCTGAACGACAAAAATAAAAAGAATACGAGGAAGATTTCAAGAAGTGGAAGATAGCGAAGACGAAATGAAGTTCAAACGCAAAAGAGCGTGCAAGACAAGGAGGGATGATGCGAACTGCGCGATTTAATTTAATAAAGTCTAATCTCGCGTAATTTATTAAAAGTGGCAGCGATGTGACTTTCAACTACAATGTTAATTAAACGACATGAGGAAGCTGCTTGGAAGACAAGATGATGGAGAAATTCTATATTCGAAGGACGTAAGCAAATTTCGGGACGAAATTTTTGTTAAGATGGGTAGATTGTAACACCCCAACTTTTTATACCTATTTTATTTCTTTTAGTTGGGACCAATTTTAAGAAGCTGAAATATTAATTAATTATTCTAATCCTGCAGTCAAATCCTCAGTCAACATGAATTCCTTCTCCTAACCTCATTCTACACGGTTTATTCATCAATATCTCCATCTTCCCTAAAATCTTTCCAACAAACCAAATCTCCACATAATTTATTATATATCTCTTCCCACAAAAATCAGCCACTCCTTTTCTGTTACGGAAATTTTGATGTGTGAACTATTTTACTATTTCCTACGCTTTCCCTGAACGACAAAAATAAAAAGAATACGAGGAAGATTTCAAGAAGTGGAAGATAGCGAAGACGAAATGAAGTTCAAACGCAAAAGAGCGTGCAAGACAAGGAGGGATGATGCGAACTGCGCGATTTAATTTAATAAAGTCTAATCTCGCGTAATTTATTAAAAGTGGCAGCGATGTGACTTTTAACTACAATGTTAATTAAACGACCTGAGGAAGCTGCTTGGAAGACAAGATGATGGAGAAATTCTATATTTGAAGGACGTAAGCAAATTTCGGGACGAAATTTTTGTTAAGATGGTTAGATTGTAACACCCCAACTTTTATACCTATTTTATTTCTTTTAGTTGGGACCAATTTTAAGAAGCTGATATATTAATTAATTATTCTAATCCTGCAGTCAAATCCTCAGTCAACATGAATTCCTTCTCCAAACCTCATTCTACACGGTTTATTCATCAATATCTCCATCTTCCCTAAAATCTTTCCAACAAACCAAATCTCCACATAATTTATTATATATCTCTTCCCACAAAAATCAGCCACTCCTTTTCTGTTACGGAAATTTTGATGTGTGAACTATTTTACTATTTCCTACGCTTTCCCTGAACGACAAAAATAAAAAGAATACGAGGAAGATTTCAAGAAGTGGAAGATAGCGAAGACGAAATGAAGTTCAAACGCAAAAGAGCGTGCAAGACAAGGAGGGATGATGCGAACTGCGCGATTTAATTTAATAAAGTCTAATCTCGCGTAATTTATTAAAAGTGGCAGCGATGTGACTTTCAACTACAATGTTAATTAAACGACATGAGGAAGCTGCTTGGAAGACAAGATGATGGAGAAATTCTATATTCGAAGGACGTAAGCAAATTTCGGGACGAAATTTTTGTTAAGATGGGTAGATTGTAACACCCCAACTTTTTATACCTATTTTATTTCTTTTAGTTGGGACCAATTTTAAGAAGCTGAAATATTAATTAATTATTCTAATCCTGCAGTCAAATCCTCAGTCAACATGAATTCCTTCTCCAAACCTCATTCTACACGGTTTATTCATCAATATCTCCATCTTCCCTAAAATCATTCCAACAAACCAAATCTCCACATAATTTATTATATATCTCTTCCCACAAAAATCAGCCACTCCTTTTCTGTTACGGAAATTTTGATGTGTGAACTATTTTACTATTTCCTACGCTTTCCCTGAACGACAAAAATAAAAAGAATACGAGGAAGATTTCAAGAAGTGGAAGATAGCGAAGACGAAATGAAGTTCAAACGCAAAAGAGCGTGCAAGACAAGGAGGGATGATGCGAACTGCGCGATTTAATTTAATAAAGTCTAATCTCGCGTAATTTATTAAAAGTGGCAGCGATGTGACTTTCAACTACAATGTTAATTAAACGACATGAGGAAGCTGCTTGGAAGACAAGATGATGGAGAAATTCTATATTCGAAGGACGTAAGCAAATTTCGGGACGAAATTTTTGTTAAGATGGGTAGATTGTAACACCCCAACTTTTTATACCTATTTTATTTCTTTTAGTTGGGACCAATTTTAAGAAGCTGAAATATTAATTAATTATTCTAATCCTGCAGTCAAATCCTCAGTCAACATGAATTCCTTCTCCTAACCTCATTCTACACGGTTTATTCATCAATATCTCCATCTTCCCTAAAATCTTTCCAACAAACCAAATCTCCACATAATTTATTATATATCTCTTCCCACAAAAATCAGCCACTCCTTTTCTGTTACGGAAATTTTGATGTGTGAACTATTTTACTATTTCCTACGTTTTCCCTGAACGACAAAAATAAAAAGAATACGAGGAAGATTTCAAGAAGTGGAAGATAGCGAAGACGAAATGAAGTTCAAACGCAAAAGAGCGTGCAAGACAAGGAGGGATGATGCGAACTGCGCGATTTAATTTAATAAAGTCTAATCTCGCGTAATTTATTAAAAGTGGCAGCGATGTGACTTTCAACTACAATGTTAATTAAACGACATGAGGAAGCTGCTTGGAAGACAAGATGATGGAGAAATTCTATATTCGAAGGACGTAAGCAAATTTCGGGACGAAATTTTTGTTAAGATGGGTAGATTGTAACACCCCAACTTTTTATACCTATTTTATTTCTTTTAGTTGGGACCAATTTTAAGAAGCTGAAATATTAATTAATTATTCTAATCCTGCAGTCAAATCCTCAGTCAACATGAATTCCTTCTCCTAACCTCATTCTACACGGTTTATTCATCAATATCTCCATCTTCCCTAAAATCTTTCCAACAAACCAAATCTCCACATAATTTATTATATATCTCTTCCCACAAAAATCAGCCACTCCTTTTCTGTTACGGAAATTTTGATGTGTGAACTATTTTACTATTTCCTACGCTTTCCCTGAACGACAAAAATAAAAAGAATACGAGGAAGATTTCAAGAAGTGGAAGATAGCGAAGACGAAATGAAGTTCAAACGCAAAAGAGCGTGCAAGACAAGGAGGGATGATGCGAACTGCGCGATTTAATTTAATAAAGTCTAATCTCGCGTAATTTATTAAAAGTGGCAGCGATGTGACTTTCAACTACAATGTTAATTAAACGACATGAGGAAGCTGCTTGGAAGACAAGATGATGGAGAAATTCTATATTCGAAGGACGTAAGCAAATTTCGGGACGAAATTTTTGTTAAGATGGGTAGATTGTAACACCCCAACTTTTTATACCTATTTTATTTCTTTTAGTTGGGACCAATTTTAAGAAGCTGAAATATTAATTAATTATTCTAATCCTGCAGTCAAATCCTCAGTCAACATGAATTCCTTCTCCTAACCTCATTCTACACGGTTTATTCATCAATATCTCCATCTTCCCTAAAATCTTTCCAACAAACCAAATCTCCACATAATTTATTATATATCTCTTCCCACAAAAATCAGCCACTCCTTTTCTGTTACGGAAATTTTGATGTGTGAACTATTTTACTATTTCCTACGCTTTCCCTGAACGACAAAAATAAAAAGAATACGAGGAAGATTTCAAGAAGTGGAAGATAGCGAAGACGAAATGAAGTTCAAACGCAAAAGAGCGTGCAAGACAAGGAGGGATGATGCGAACTGCGCGATTTAATTTAATAAAGTCTAATCTCGCGTAATTTATTAAAAGTGGCAGCGATGTGACTTTCAACTACAATGTTAATTAAACGACATGAGGAAGCTGCTTGGAAGACAAGATGATGGAGAAATTCTATATTCGAAGGACGTAAGCAAATTTCGGGACGAAATTTTTGTTAAGATGGGTAGATTGTAACACCCCAACTTTTTATACCTATTTTATTTCTTTTAGTTGGGACCAATTTTAAGAAGCTGAAATATTAATTAATTATTCTAATCCTGCAGTCAAATCCTCAGTCAACATGAATTCCTTCTCCTAACCTCATTCTACACGGTTTATTCATCAATATCTCCAACTTCCCTAAAATCATCCCAACAAACCAAATCTCCACATAATTTATTATATATCTCTTCCCACAAAAATCAGTCACTCCTTTTCTGTTACGGAAATTTTGATGTATGAACTATTTTACTATTTCCTACGCTTTCCCTGAACGACAAAAATAAAAAGAATACGAGGAAGATTTCAAGAAGTGGAAGATAGCGAAGACGAAATGAAGTTCAAACGCAAAAGAGCGTGCAAGACAAGGAGGGATGATGCGAACTGCGCGATTTAATTTAATAAAGTCTAATCTCGCGTAATTTATTAAAAGTGGCAGCGATGTGACTTTCAACTACAATGTTAATTAAACGACATGAGGAAGCTGCTTGGAAGACAAGATGATGGAGAAATTCTATATTCGAAGGACGTAAGCAAATTTCGGGACGAAATTTTTGTTAAGATGGGTAGATTGTAACACCCCAACTTTTTATACCTATTTTATTTCTTTTAGTTGGGACCAATTTTAAGAAGCTGAAATATTAATTAATTATTCTAATCCTGCAGTCAAATCCTCAGTCAACATGAATTCCTTCTCCTAACCTCATTCTACACGGTTTATTCATCAATATCTCCAACTTCCCTAAAATCATCCCAACAAACCAAATCTCCACATAATTTATTATATATCTCTTCCCACAAAAATCAGTCACTCCTTTTCTGTTACGGAAATTTTGATGTATGAACTATTTTACTATTTCCTACGCTTTCCCTGAACGACAAAAATAAAAAGAATACGAGGAAGATTTCTAGAAGTGGAAAATAGCGAAGACGAAATGAAGTTCAAATGCAAAAGAGCGTGCAAGACAAGGAGGGATGATGCGAAGTGCGCGATTTAATTTAATATAGTCTAATCTCGCGTAATTTATTAAAAGTGGCAGCGATGTGACTTTCAACTACAATGTTAATTAAACGACATGAGGAAGCTGCTTGGAAGACAAGATGATGGAGAAATTCTATATTCGAAGGACGTAAGCAAATTTCGGGACGAAATTTTTGTTAAGATGGGTAGATTGTAACACCCCAACTTTTTATACCTATTTTATTTCTTTTAGTTGGGACCAATTTTAAGAAGCTGAAATATTAATTAATTATTCTAATCCTGCAGTCAAATCCTCAGTCAACATGAATTCCTTCTCCAAACCTCATTCTACGCGGTTTATTCATCAATATCTCCAAATTCCCTAAAATCTTTCCAACAAACCAAATCTCCACATAATTTATTATATATCTCTTCCCACAAAAATCAGTCACTCCTTTTCTGTTACGGAAATTTTGATGTATGAACTATTTTACTATTTCCTACGCTTTCCCTGAACGACAAAAATAAAAAGAATACGAGGAAGATTTCTAGAAGTGGAAGATAGCGAAGACGAAATGAAGTTCAAACGCAAAAGAGCGTGCAAGACAAGGAGGGATGATGCGAACTGCGCGATTTAATTTAATAAAGTCTAATCTCGCGTAATTTATTAAAAGTGGCAGCGATGTGACTTTCAACTACAATGTTAATTAAACGACATGAGGAAGCTGCTTGGAAGACAAGATGATGGAGAAATTCTATATTCGAAGGACGTAAGCAAATTTCGGGACGAAATTTTTGTTAAGATGGGTAGATTGTAACACCCCAACTTTTTATACCTATTTTATTTCTTTTAGTTGGGACCAATTTTAAGAAGCTGAAATATTAATTAATTATTCTAATCCTGCAGTCAAATCCTCAGTCAACATGAATTCCTTCTCCAAACCTCATTCTACGCGGTTTATTCATCAATATCTCCAACTTCCCTAAAATCTTTCCAACAAACCAAATCTCCACATAATTTATTATATATCTCTTCCAACAAAAATCAGCCACTCCTTTTCTGTTACGGAAATTTTGTTGTGTGAACTATTTTACTATTTCCTACGCTTTCCCTGAACGACAAAAATAAAAAGAATACGAGGAAGATTTCTAGAAGTGGAAGATAGCGAAGACGAAATGAAGTTCAAACGCAAAAGAGCGTGCAAGACAAGGAGGGATGATGCGAACTGCGCGATTTAATTTAATAAAGTCTAATCTCGCGTAATTTATTAAAAGTGGCAGCGATGTGACTTTTCAACTACAATGTTAATTAAACGACATGAGGAAGCTGCTTGGAAGACAAGATGATGGAGAAATTCTATATTCGAAGGACGTAAGCAAATTTCGGGACGAAATTTTTGTTAAGATGGGTAGATTGTAACACCCCAACTTTTTATACCTATTTTATTTCTTTTAGTTGGGACCAATTTTAAGAAGCTGAAATATTAATTAATTATTCTAATCCTGCAGTCAAATCCTCAGTCAACATGAATTCCTTCTCCTAACCTCATTCTACACGGTTTATTCATCAATATCTCCAATCTTCCCTAAATCTTTCCAACAAACCAAATCTCCACATAATTTATTATATATCTCTTCCCACAAAAATCAGCCACTCCTTTTCTGTTACGGAAATTTTGATGTGTGAACTATTTTACTATTTCCTACGCTTTCCCTGAACGACAAAAATAAAAGAATACGAGGAAGATTTCAAGAAGTGGAAGATAGCGAAGACGAAATGAAGTTCAACTGCAAAAAGAGCGTGCAAGACAAGGAGGGATGATGCGAACTGCGCGATTTAATTTAATAAGTCTAATCTCGCGTAATTTATTAAAAGTGGCAGCGATGTGACTTTCAACTACAATGTTAATTAACGACATGAGGAAGCTGCTTGGAAGACAAGATGATGGAGAAATTCTATATTCGAAGGACGTAAGCAAATTTCGGGACGAAATTTTTGTTAAGATGGGTAGATTGTAACACCCCAACTTTTTATACCTATTTTATTTCTTTTAGTTGGGACCAATTTTAAGAAGCTGAAATATTAATTAATTATTCTAATCCTGCAGTCAAATCCTCAGTCAACATGAATTCCTTCTCCTAACCTCATTCTACACGGTTATTCATCAATATCTCCATCTTCCCTAAAATCTTTCCAACAAACCAAATCTCCACATAATTTATTATATATCTCTTCCCACAAAAATCAGCCACTCCTTTTCTGTTACGGAAATTTTGATGTGTGAACTATTTTACTATTTCCTACGCTTTCCCTGAACGACAAAAATAAAAAGAATACGAGGAAGATTTCAAGAAGTGGAAGATAGCGAAGACGAAATGAAGTTCAAACGCAAAAGAGCGTGCAAGACAAGGAGGGATGATGCGAACTGCGCGATTTAATTTAATAAAGTCTAATCTCGCGTAATTTATTAAAAGTGGCAGCGATGTGACTTTTAACTACAATGTTAATTAAACGACCTGAGGAAGCTGCTTGGAAGACAAGATGATGGAGAAATTCTATATTCGAAGGACGTAAGCAAATTTCGGGACGAAATTTTTGTTAAGATGGGTAGATTGTAACACCCCAACTTTTTATACCTATTTTATTTCTTTTAGTTGGGACCAATTTTAAGAAGCTGAAATATTAATTAATTATTCTAATCCTGCAGTCAAATCCTCAGTCAACATGAATTCCTTCTCCTAACCTCATTCTACACGGGTTTATTCATCAATATCTCCCATCTTCCCTAAAATCTTTCCAACAAACCAAATCTCCACATAATTTATTATATATCTCTTCCCACAAAAATCAGCCACTCCTTTTCTGTTACGGGAAATTTTGATGTGTGAACTATTTTACTATTTCCTACGCTTTTCCCTGAACGACAAAAATAAAAGAATACGAGGAAGATTTCAAGAAGTGGAAGATAGCGAAGACGAAATGAAGTTCAAACGCAAAAGAGCGTGCAAGACAAGGAGGGATGATGCGAACTGTGCGATTTAATTTAATAAAGTCTAATCTCGCGTAATTTATTAAAAGTGGCAGCGATGTGACTTTCAACTACAATGTTAATTAAACGACATGAGGAAGCTGCTTGGAAGACAAGATGATGGAGAAATTCTATATTCGAAGGACGTAAGCAAATTTCGGACGAAATTTTGTTAAGATGGGTATAGATTGTAACACCCCAACTTTTTTATACCTATTTTATTTCTTTTAGTTGGGACCAATTTTAAGAAGCTGAAATATTAATTAATTATTCTAATCCTGCAGTCAAATCCTCAGTCAACATGAATTCCTTCTCCAAACCTCATTCTACACGGTTTATTCATCAATATCTCCATCTTCCCTAAAATCATTCCAACAAACCAAATCTCCACATAATTTATTATATATCTCTTCCAACAAAAATCAGCCACTCCTTTTCTGTTACGGAAAATTTGATTGTGTGTGAACTATTTTACTATTTCCTACGCTTTCCCTGAACGACAAAAATAAAAAGAATACGAGGAAGATTTCAAGAAGTGGAAGATAGCGAAGACGAAATGAAGTTCAAACGCAAAAAGAGCGTGCAAGACAAGGAGGGATGATGCGAAATGCGCGATTTAATTTAATAATAGTCTAATCTCGCGTAATTTATTAAAAGTGGCAGCGATGTGACTTTCAACTACAATGTTAATTAAACGACATGAGGAAGCTGCTTGGAAGACAAGATGATGGAAGAAATTCTATATTCGAAGGACGTAAGCAAATTTCGGGACGAAATTTTTGTTAAGATGGGTAGATTGTAACACCCAACTTTTTATACCTATTTTATTTCTTTTAGTTGGGACCAATTTAAGAAGCTGATATATTAATTAATTATTCTAATCCTGCAGTCAAATCCTCAGTCAACATGAATTCCTTCCTCATAACCTCATTCTACACGGTTTATTTCATCAAGATCTCCATCTTCCCTAAAATCTTTCCAACAAACCAAATCTCCACATAATTTATTATATATCTCTTCCCACAAAAATCAGCCACTCCTTTTCTGTTACGGAAATTTGACTGTGTGAACTATTTTACTATTTCCTACGCTTTCCCTGAACGACAAAAATAAAAAGAATACGAGGAAGATTTCAAGAAGTGGAAGATAGCGAAGACGAAATGAAGTTCAAACGCAAAAGAGCATGCAAGACAAGGAGGGATGATGCGAACTGCGCGATTTAATTTAATAAAGTCTAATCTCGCGTAATTTATTAAAAGTGGCAGCGATGTGACTTTTAACTACAATGTTAATTAAACGACATGAGGAAGCTGCTTGGAAGACAAGATGATGGAAGAAATTCTATATTCGAAGGACGTAAGCAAAATTTCGGGACGAAATTTTTGTTAAGATGGGTAGATTGTAAACACCCCAACTTTTTATACCTATTTTATTTCTTTTAGTTGGGACCAATTTTAAGAAGGCTGAAATATTAATTAATTATTCTAATCCTGCAGTCAAATCCTCAGTCAACATGAATTCCTTCTCCTAACCTCATTCTACACGGTTATTCATCAATATCTCCACTTCCCTAAAATCTTTCCAACAAACCAATCTCCACATAATATATTATATATCTCTTTCCCACAAAAATCAGCCACTCCTTTTCTGTTACGGAAATTTTGATGTGTGAACTATTTACTATTTCCTACGCTTTCCCTGAACGACAAAAATAAAAAGAATACGAGGAGAAGATTTCAAGAAGTGGAAGATAGCGAAGACGAAATGAAGTTCAAATGCAAAAGAGCGTGCAAGACAAGGAAGGGATGATGCGAAGTGCGCGATTTAATTTAATATAGTCTAATCTCGCGTAATTTATTTAAAAGTGGCAGCGATGTGACTTTCAACTACAATGTTAATTAAACGACATGAGGAAGCTGCTTGGAAGACAAGATGATGGAGAAATTCTATATTCGAAGGACGTAAGCAAATTTGGGACGAAATTCGTTTCGGGTTAGATGGGTAGATTGTAACACCCCAACTTTTTATACCTATTTTATTTCTTTTAGTTGGGACCAATTTTAAGAAGCTGAAATATTAATTAATTATTCTAATCCTATAGTCAAATCCTCAGTCAACATGAATTCCTTCTCCTAACCTCATTCTACACGGTTTATTCATCAATATCTCCATCTTCCCTAAAATCTTTCCAACAAACCAAATCTCCACATAATTTATTATATATCTCTTCCCACAAAAATCAGCCACTCCTTTTCTGTTACGGAAATTTTGATGTGTGAACTATTTTACTATTTCCTACGCTTTCCCTGATCGACAAAAATAAAAAGAATACGAGGAAGATTTCAAGAAGTGGAAGATAGCGAAGACGAAATGAAGTTCAAACGCAAAAGAGCGTGCAAGACAAGGAGGGATGATGCGAAGTGCGCGATTTAATTTAATAAAGTCTAATCTCGCGTAATTTATTAAAAGTGGCAGCGATGTGACTTTCAACTACAATGTTAATTAAACGACATGAGGAAGCTGCTTGGAAGACAAGATGATGGAGAAATTCTATATTCGAAGGACGTAAGCAAATTTCGGGACGAAATTTTTGTTAAGATGGGTAGATTGTAACAACCCCAACTTTTTATACCTATTTTATTTCTTTTAGTTGGGACCAATTTTAAGAAGCTGAAATATTAATTAATTATTCTAATCCTGCAGTCAAATCCTCAGTCAACATGAATTCCTTCTCCTAACCTCATTCTACACGGTTTATACATCAATATCTCCATCTTCCCTAAAATCTTTCCAACAAACCAAATCTCCACATAATTTATTATATATCTCTTCCCACAAAAATCAGCCACTCCTTTTCTGTTACGGAAATTTTGATGTGTGAACTATTTTACTATTTCCTACGTTTTCCCTGAACGACAAAAATAAAAAGAATACGAGGAAGATTTCAAGAAGTGGAAGATAGCGAAGACGAAATGAAGTTCAAACGCAAAAGCGTGCAAGACAAGGAGGGATGATGCGAACTGCGCGATTTAATTTAATAAGTCTAATCTCGCGTAATTTATTAAAAGTGGCAGCGATGTGACTTTCAACTACAATGTTAATTAAACGACATGAGGAAGCTGCTTGGAAGACAAGATGATGGAGAAATTCTATATTCGAAGGACGTAAGCAAATTTCGGGACGAAATTTTTGTTAAGATGGGTAGATTGTAACACCCCAACTTTTTATACCTATTTTATTTCTTTAGTTGGGACCAATTTTAAGAAGCTGAAATATTAATTAATTATTCTAATCCTGCAGTCAAATCCTCAGTCAACATGAATTCCTTCTCCTAACCTCATTCTACACGGTTTATTCATCAATATCTCCAACTTCCCTTAAATCTTTCCAACAAACCAAATCTCCACATAATTTATTATATATCTCTTCCAACAAAAATCAGCCACTCCTTTTCTGTTACGGAAATTTTTATGTGTGAACTATTTTACTATTTCCTACGCTTTCCCTGAACGACAAAAATAAAAATAATACGAGGAAGATTTCTAGAAGTGGAAGATAGCGAAGACGAAATGAAGTTCAACTGCAAAAGAGCGTGCAAGACAAGGAGGGATGATGCGAAGTGCGCGATTTAATTTAATATAGTCTAATCTCGCGTAATTTATTAAAAGTGGCAGCGATGTGACTTTCAACTACAATGCTAATTAAACGACATGAGGAAGCTGCTTGGAAGACAAGATGATGGAGAAATTCTATATTTGAAGGACGTAAGAAATTTCGGGACGAAATTTTTGTTAAGATGGGTAGATTGTAACACCCCATCTTTTTATACCTATTTTATTTCTTTTAGTTGGGACCAATTTTAAGAAGCTGAAATATTAATTATTATTCTAATCCTGCAGTCAAATCCTCAGTCAACATGATTCCTTCTCCTAACCTCATTCTACACGGTTTATACATCAATATCTCCATTCTTCCCTAAAATCTTTCCAACAAACCAAATCTCCACATAATTTATTATATATCTCTTCCCACACAAAATCAGCCAGCCACTCCTTTTCTGTTACGGAAATTTTGATGTGTGAACTATTTTACTATTCCTACGCTTTTCCCTGAACGACAAAAATAAAAAGAATACGAGGAAGATTTCAAGAAGTGGAAGATAGCGAAGACGAAATGAAGTTCAAACGCAAAAGGCGTGCAACAAGGAGGGATGATGCGAATGCGACTGCGCGATTTAATTTAATAAAGTCTAATCTCGCGTAATTTATTAAAAGTGGCAGCGATGTGACTTTCAACTACAATGTTAATTAAACGACATGAGGAAGCTGCTTGGAAGACAAGATGATGGAGAAATTCTATATTCGAAGGACGTAAGCAAATTTCGGGACGAAATTTTTGTTAAGAATGGGTAGATTGTAACACCCAACTTTTTATACCTATTTTATTTCTTTTAGTTGGGACCAATTTTAAGAAGCTGAAATATTAATTAATTATTCAATCCTGTAGTCAAATCCTCAGTCAACATGAATTCCTTCTCCTAACCTCATTCTACACACGGTTTATACATCAATATCTCCATCTTCCCTAAATCATTTCCAACAAACCAAATCTCCACATAATTTATTATATATCTCTTCCCAACAAAAATCAGCCACTCCTTTTCTTTTACGGAAATTTTGATGTGTGAACTATTTTACTATTTCCTACGTTTTCCTGACGACAAAAATAAAAAGAATACGAGGAAGATTTCAAGAAGTGGAAGATAGCGAAGACGAAATGAAGTTCAAACGCAAAAGAGCGTGCAAGACAAGGAGGGATGATGCGAACTGCGCGATTTAATTTAATAAAGTCTAATCTCGCGTAATTTATTAAAAGTGGCAGCGATGTGCTTTCAACTACAATGTTAATTAAACGACATGAGGAAGCTGCTTGGAAGACAAGATGATGGAGAAATTCTATATTCGAAGGACGTAAGCAAATTTCGGGACGAATTTTTTGTTAAGATGGGTAGATTGTAACA
>NW_024599676.1:0-12760 GCF_004379255.2 Salvia splendens
TTGACACAGGAGCCACTGATCATATTTGTTTTGATCCTGACTTAATGCAGGTGACAAGACGGCTACATGATCGTGAGATCGAAGTCCAGCTGGGCGACGCTACCAAAAGTGGCGGCCGTTGCAGTGGAGACGTTTATTTGCGTTTTAGTAGTGATAGATTTTTTATTTTTGAAGAATGTTTTATTGATACCTTCTTTTAGAAGAAATTTAATTTCAGTTTCTAATTAGTTTTTGATGGATATTCGATTTCTTTTAATGACAACTGCGTTATTAAGAAAGATGGCTCTTATATCTGTCGTGTGTATCATGGAAAACGATTTGTACACAATCACATCTACACAGTTTAATAATTGCAAATCAGAACTCAATACACATCAAAAATTTCAAGAAACGAAAGGAACCTTCAAGTTCAATGAACGAAACGTACTTATGGCACCTTAGACTTGGTCAATCTAATGAAAGGAGGATCCATTCTCTTGTTCAACAAGATCTAATTAAGGTCTAGAGGAGGAACCTTTTCATAAGTGTGAGTCATGCTTAGAAGGCAAGATGACCAAGAGGCCTTTTCAGGCTAAGGGCAATAGGGCCAAGGAAATACTTGAGCTCGTTCATTCCGATGTATTTGGACCAATGTCTACTGAAGCAAGAGGTGGTTTTCGGTACTTCATCACATTCATTGATGACATCTCGAAAATTGCATATGTCTATTTGATGACCCACAAGTCAGAGTCTTTTGACAAGTTCAAGAACTTTAAGGCCCCAGTGGAAAAGTATCATGGTAAGAGTATCAAATGCCTGCGATCTGACCATGGAGGCGAATACCTCAGTGCCGAGATTTTGAACTACTTATCGGAGTCGGGAATTGAATCCCAACTGATTGCGCCGGGCACGCCCCAGCAGAACGGCGTGGCTGAAAGAAGGAACATGACCTTGTTAAACATGGTCCAATCGATGATGAGTTATGCATGACTACCTATTTCGTTTTGGGGACATGCCTTGCTTTCTGCAAGCCATATATTAGACAATTTACCGTCAAAATCCGTACCTACTACTCCTTATGAGTTGTGGACTGGGCGCAAGCCTAATCTAGCACATCTCAAGATTTGGGGTTGCCCGGCTCATGTATTGGAAAAGGATCCAACTAAGCTAGGATCAAGGACGGAGGTATGTTTGTTTATAGGGTACCCCAGAGGGACGAAAGGTTATGAATTCTTTAGTATCTGAGATAAGAAAGTTATTGTGAGCACTCACGCCACATTCTTAGATGAAGACTATGTAATGAATCATAAACCCAGCAGTGAAGTGGCTCTTGAAGAGCTAACTTCTGTCACAAGTTCCATTAACATAGAACAAGTACCAAGTATACAAACAATTCCCGAAACTTTAACTTCTACTGCAAGTATTGTAGTGTCGTGCCGTAGTGGGAGGGTCTCACATGAGCCCGATAGATACATTGGTTTGGGGGAATCCATGGATCACTCCTCGGATAGCAATGTATTATATCCCTGGAACTTTGCGGAGGCGCTGGCAGATGTGGATCATTGCGAGTGGGTAAAAGCAATGGATTCAGAACTACAATCTATGATAGACAAAGACGTCTACGATTTGTCCGTCCTACCCGAAGGCTGTACTGCCATTGGGAGTAAGTGGATATATAAACGTAAACGTGGACCCGATGGACGAGTTAAAGTCTTCAAGGCAAGACTAGTGGCTAAGGGGTATACCCAAAAGGAAGGTGTCGATTACGATGAGACTTTCTCCCCAGTGGCCATGCTCAAATCGATCCGGACACTATTGTCTATAGCAGCTTATATGGATTGGGATGTATGGCAGATGGACATTATGGCTGCATTTCCAAACGGCGGCCTTGAGGAGACCATCTACATGGAACAACCCGAAGGATATGCCATAAATGGCAAAGAACACATGGTTTGGAAGCTTAAGAAGGCTATTTATGGCCTTAAGCAAGCATCTAGATCATGGAACCAATGTTTCGATCAAACTGTTCGAAAGTTTGGATTCGAAAAGTGCCCAAATGAAAGCTGCGTGTATAAGAAGGTTGAAAGGGAGAATGTAGTGTTCTTAGTTTTATATGTAGATGTCATTCTTCTAATTGGAAACAATAAAAAGATGTTGTCATCAGTACGAACTTGGTTGTCAAACTAGTTCGAGATAAAGGATATGGGAGACGCGGGGCACATCCTCAGGATCAAGGTTCTTCGGAATCGAGAAAAGAAGATATTGTGCTTATATCAAGAACCTGACATCAACACAGTACTTCGTAGTTTTAGCATGCAGGACGCCAAGAAAGGTTTCTTACCTTTTAGACATGACATCCATCTATCTCAAGAGATGTGCCCCAAAATGCCGTCTGAGATACAAGCAATGAGAAGGATTCCATACGCTTCGGCAGTTGGAAGTCTCATGTATGTTATGCTTTGTATGAGACCTGATATTTGCTTTGCTGTTGACATGGTGACAAGATATCAGTCAAAGAACATACAAGTACTTTCCGCTCATTGGACTGTCGTAAAGAACATACAATTACCTTAAACGGACTGAGGACTATGCTCTAGTTTACAATGCAGTCGAGCTCTGTCCTTTGGGATACACTGACTCATACTTTCAAGCTGATCAGGACTCGGGAAAATATACTTGAGGATATGTGTTCACCTTAGGAGGTGGAGCCGTAATTTGGAAGAGTGTGAAGCAGAAATGCATCGCGGACTCTACCATGGAAACCGAGTATGTGGCCGCTTTGGAGGCTGCAAAAGAGGCAGTATGGTTCAAGAACTTCCTTATGGATTTAGGTGTGGTTACGAATCTGCCCAAGAGCATCACCGTTTATTGTGACAATTCTGGGGCTATGGCAAATTCGAAAGAACCAAGAGCTCACAAAGCGAGTAAACACATAGAGCGGAAGTATCATATCATCAGGGATATAGTGCAGAGAGGAGACATACAAGTAGTCAAGATTGCGCCAGAGAACAACCTGGCAGATCCTTTTACAAAGGCATTGGCGGTGAAACCGTTCGAGGGCCAAGTTGAAGGGATGAGAGTTCGACCCATTCAAGACCTCAACTCGCTTTCAGTATAAGTGGGAGAAATTTAGACGTGTGCACTACTGTTTTGTATACTCGAAAGCTGTTTTGAGTATAAGTGGGAGATTGTTAGGGTTTGTATACTAGAAATCACCTTTCGAGTGATTGAATACTGTAAAACTCTAATTATTATTTTCCAATGAATGCAACAGATTATTTTTGTCATGATGTTGTTATGTTTTACATTTAATGGATGTTTATTGCACATTTAAATGTACAAGCGAACATAACAAAGTCTAAGTCTTTGTTTTAGTTGACCGGTTGTGGGCTGCGCTCAATTTAAGGTACGCGGTCAGTCCTGAACAAAGAAAAATAATAATTTCACAACCTAGATAGGCCTAGACTACCTATGGTGAAAGGTTGCAATGTCAGTCCGACTATTTCTAAGCCTTATTGAAATAAGATGACGTTGGTGTGGTATAACATTGAATGGATCTAACAGCAAGACGAGTCTTTATGCTATCTTCTGAATGACGAGGTCTTGATAATTAATTTCTTAATCAATGTACGTTAGCATTGAGCATATGATATTGAGTATCTACTACTTTGACTTACCAAAGGTGCGAGTTTTTCGTCACCCAATGATCCAGGTATATTGGGTAATGGTGATTGATAAGTCGTATTCTAGGCCTTGGTTACTGGTCAGTATGATGTGCATAATTGATTATATCTGCAAAACAGTTGCTCAAAGTGTGCAGGTTGAGCGTTCTAGCCAGTAGGCAAAGCTTCAGATACTTCAGGTGAAAAGGGCGTCAGAAAGATTACGTACTGACCAGTATACATGCAAAAATGGCTCGAGTTAGAGAAGAAGGATAGCTGGGACTGATCAACCACAATTAAGGGCAAAGAAGTCATCTCGCCACAAGGTTTTACCCTAAAATCAAGGGTAAGCCTCCCTATAAAAGGAAGCCACTTGGAAAGAGACGGGGACGGATAATTTTCATCATCATCACTCTTAGGTAGAATTCTCTCGGTAGTTTAGTCCTTTAGCCCAGTCCAGAGTCACGTTCCTCGCCACAACCATGGTCACTTGAAGATCATCAGTTCGCCGGAGTTCCATTCTCTCGTTCCAGCCAGTTTATTCCTTAGTCGTAGCAGTTCCATCGCCCGGAGTGGCAAAACAATCTTTATTCGCTTTCTTAGTTAACCTTTACTTGTTTTCTATCGTTGGATCTGCTACATTTTCAGTACTTATCATCCTTTGAGGTGTTTTGTTGAGATCCAAACGTTTTATGCAATGAAGTTGTTTTTATGCATCTCTTTCTGTTCAATTCTACTTCATTCTGCCTAGGTAGCTTAGATCTAGTTGTTTTAGTAATTTCTAAGTGTTGGAAGCATGATTTCATTTGGAGTTGTTCGATCTGTGATTTGTTAGTTCAGTGGTTGTTTAGATTTATTTTCTGCCACCTTGCATGTTGACCAGTAAGCATAATTACAGTTTCAGTGTTCAATCTTTTGATTCGAAGTTTTAATTGTAGATCTGAGCTGTGAAGTTTGTTAATCTGTGTTTCTTGTCCATGAAATCTTAGATTGTTGATCTGAGTTTATTCATGTCGAAGAAGATAACATCCACATCCAAGTTTGGGACCACTTTTACTTTTTAGTTACTTTTGCTTTTGTCCTTTATTTTTTCTACCTTTTCAGCTGGTACCCTACAGATCTGTCAGCCTAGTCACCTAACTACGTTTTTTTCCTCTGAAATTTTGTTTAACCTTTTATAGTAAACTAGCACTTTCCATATACTTCCTAAAAACCAAGTTCCCCACTTTCCACGTACACAGCCGCCTGTCCATACCTTTCCCACCTCCTAGTCAGTAGAGTACCACCTTAAATTCTAGTCTAGATAAGTCTCAACCCCAAGCGTGGTAGCTAACCAAACCTTTCCAGAATATCACTGCAATCACTCCAACCGTCACCATCTCTGTCGGATTCGACCCCTTCCTTCACTGTACTACCCAGTAGAAGAGGGTTGAGGAATTATTGATACCAGGTTTTAGTCTTAGCAGGGGATTGTTTCATCCTGATCAGTAGGATACATCCTTGTTTGAACGACACCTACGCAAACCTGCTCTTTCAAATGGCGCCGTTGCAGGGGATGGATGGCGTTATTAGTAGCTATTGTGCGTGATACTTTGGCGTATATATTGTGGATAACTTTTTCTCTTTCTTTTCATTTCAGTTTATGAGAAACAGCTCGGCTCCTGACCAGTGGAGGCCGAAGATACTTCAGCGAGGATCTATACTCGTAACCACTCGATCCGGCTTGTCGACGGCTTTGTCTGACTTAGGTTCGAGTAGTGACGAGGAGCAATACACCATAGACGGACCAATACCGGAAGAGGTACCGAGGATAGAGGGAAACCCGAGAAGGATGGCCGCTCAAGGAGAAGAAAATCCTGAGATCGGGACGCTGAACGCACATACCGAGGGAGAACCACCTCAAGTCATAGTTGTGACCCCAGGGCAAACTGCCTGTGATGTGAAGCCTCATGTGATCGCAATTCTGCCTACATACTGCGGGAAGAGTTACGAAGGGCCTTACGAGTTCCTTCATGAGTTTTGTAAGATTTGTAGGGCGCAGAGGAGCCAGCAGGGGCGACCGAGGATGATTACAGATTGAAGGCTTTGCCGTTCGTTTTGAAAGGGGAGGCAAACACCTGGTTCATGCGCCTGACCCCCGACTCCATTGAGAGTTGGGCCGATTTCAAGTCAGTGTTCCTAGGCGAGTTTTTCCCGTCATCCAAGACAAGCGCACCGAAGAGGGAAATAACTAGTTTGAAGCAAGGGTACGATGAACCCTTGAGCGATTATTGGGCGAGGTATATGGGCCTTTTAGATGCATGTCCCAATCATCGCATGACGGACATTGATATACATCATACCTTCTATGAGGGGATGAACATAACAACCAAGGACCTGGCCAATTCGTCGTCGGGAGGAAGCTTCACGCAGCTACGGGTCAGCGAAGCAAAGAGGGTCCTAAGGAAGCTACTGAGTGCGAAGAAGGAGTATGACCATTCAAGGGATGGATACAACCGAGAAAGGGTTGCAAGTGCCTCGTCTACTGACCAGGAGCAGAAGCTTGAACAGAAGATGGATTTGAAGATGGATGAGCTGAAGAAGTCACTCCTGAGCGCAATCGAGAAGAATACACCGCCGACTTCCCCAGTTGGGAACTACAAGGGTGCAGAACAGGGAAACCAAGGACCTAGCTATGACCAGCCAAACGACTTGGTCAGTATGGAGCAAGTCAATGCTGCCGGGTACTACAATTCTAGTGGGCACTGGATCCAGGGGAGACAACGGGACGCACCATGGAGGGATCACCTAAATTTTCGATGGAGAGATGGGAACCAAAATCAAAACCAAGGTCAAGGTCAGAACCAATATAACCCCCACTCGAACCAAAACCCCAACCGTGGGCTAGCAAACCCGGACCACCAGTTCAACTAGTCAGGAAGGAACCAACAATCCCAAAACCAACACCCACCAAACCAGAACCAAAACCCTGTTTATGTACCACCCCACCAGAGAAACTTCCAAAATTACTAAAATCAACCGAATCAAGCACCCCAACACCATCAGAACCAAAATCAGTTCCAAAACCAAAATCAGAATCAATATCACCAAGACCAGTATAACCCTCCTGGCCAGTATAACCAATACCCACCTAACCAGAACCAGCAAAACTTCCAAAATTTCCAGCCCAACCAAAGTTCCCAGTATAACCAGCACCAAGGCCCAAATCAGTCACAATATCCCAACAGGACAAGACGATCCATGGAGGACATGATGGGAGAATTGCTCGCGTCGCAGCAAGGTATCAAGGGCGAGTTGCAATCCCACAACGAAGTAGTGCAGGGGATGCAAAATGCCCAGAAGGAACATAAAGCGAACATGGATATGATGAATAGACAGTTGGCCCAACTGGCCAGTTCGATGGGTGAAATAAGAGGAAATGCAGGGAAACTCCCGTCTACAGTCCAAATACCCGAAAAGGCGAATGTGAGTAAGGTTACATTGAGGTCAGGAACTACTTATGATGGACCTCGACCGAAGCAACCAAGTGGAGAGCCGAGTGGAACGAAGATAGGGGGCGACGCCATCTCAGTGGAAGAGCTTAAGAGATCCATGCCTCGGATGAATGACCCATTTTTCTTGGGGGAGACGCCATGTGGAGGGGGTGAACCCGAGAATGTACTGGTCAGGAAGGAACCCCATCAAGAGGTAGAATCCAGAACGGAGGCTCAGACCCAGAATTTGCCCAAGGAAGATTCCAAGAAGGTTGCTGAGGGACCGATAGAGGAGAAAAAGGGGAGAAACCATTCCCTTTCCGCTTTGTTACAAAAGAAAGAAGGAGAACCGGTGGACTACTTGTCGATTTTTGGAAATTGGATGTCACCATACCATTCCTCCAAGCCGTGAAGCTATCCCACTTGGGAAATTCATTAAGGAGATCATAGCCGGGAAAGCCCAGGAGGATGGGAAGATCATGGTAGAAGGGATCGCGTCTGGAATTGTGCAGGAGAAGCTACCGCCCAAGAGGGTCGATCCAGGTATGTTCACACTACCCATAACTATAGGAGATGTGAAAGTCGAGCATGCAATGTGTGATCTTGGAGCTTCTATTAATGTCAAGCATTTGTCAATCTATAACCGATTGAAGGGAGTTAGATTGTCGAGTACTAGGGTGTTGATCCAACTGGCTGATAGGTCATGCATAAGTCCTGAGGGTGTTTTAGAGAATGTGTTGGTTAGAGTACATGATTTTACCTACCCTGCTGACTTTTATGTGATCAAAATGAATGAGTCCGAGGCTAGGGAATCTAGTGGCATATAGTTAGGAAGGCCATTTTTTAGGACGGCCAAGACAATAGTAGACATGGCTGAGGGAACAATTTGCATTGATTTTCATGGGGAGAAGTTTACTTTTGATATCAATGAGGCCATGAAGAAGCCTATTGATTCTGAAAATGAATGCTATGTTGATGTGATTGACCCCTTAGTCCAAGATTTTCTTGAGACCGAACTATTGCAGGAGAAACTCCAAGTTTTGGATGTGTATGAACAAGCTGACGTAGAAGCCGCTGCATGGTGTGATCTGATCAGTAGCCAAGGGTTGACCGATGAAGAGATAGAGGGAGCAATTAAAGACTTCTGCCAGAAATCGGAATTTATTGGAGCCGCAGGGGCCAAGCTATCAGTCAGTATAGAGGAACCCCCAGGGGAAGAATTAGGAAAAGAAGGAGAAGCTGAAAAAAACCCTCTACCCGAAGACACGCTTCCACCCCAAGTTGAGCTGAAGAAATTGCCATCGAATTTGAAGTATGCCTTCCTCGAAGAGGAGAACTCATATCCGGTGATCATCAGCAGCAGCCTTACAAAGGAACAAGAGGCAAGGCTACTGACTGTGTTGAGTAAGAACAAGAAAGCAATTGGATGGAGCCTTACAGATTTAGTGGGAATAAGCCCAGACGTCTGCATGCACCACATTAGGCTGGAAGAGGGAGCAAAGGAACATCGAGATGCCCAAAGAAAGGTAAACCCCAACATGCGAGAAGAAATATTGAAGGAGATCTTGAAATTGTTGTCGTTAGGGATTATCTATTCAGTGCCGGACAGCGAGTGGGTCAGCCCGATCCACATGGTCCCAATGAAGTTGGGAATCCAAGTCGTTCAAAATGAGAGGAATGAGCTGATCCCAACGAGGCTAGTCACGGGTTGGCAAATGTGCATCGATTACCGTAAGCTGAACAATGCGACCAGGAAGGACCATTTCCCGCTGCCTTTCATCGACCAAATGTTGGAGAGATTGGCTGGGAAGAAATACTTCTGCTTTCTAGATGGTTATAGCGGATACTTCCAAATTTACGTAGATCCTGAAGACTAGGATAAGACCACCTTCACTTGCCCGTTCGGAACCTATGCATATCGACGCATGCCTTTCGGCCTATGCAACGCTCCAGGTACGTTTCAACGATGTATGATGAGCATATTCTCCGATCTGATTGAGGACATTCATGGATGACTTCACGGTCTACGGAGACTCTTTCGACTCATGCCTTCATCATTTGGACGTAGTTCTAGAAAGGTGTCAAGCAAAAAGTCTGGTTTTAAATTTTGAGAAGTGTCATTTTATGGTTACCGAGGGGATTGTTCTAGGACACGTGGTTTCAGAGAGAGGAATCTAGGTGGATCGAGCCAAGGTGGATGTTATATCCAAATTACCGTTCCCTACTGATCAGAAGGGGATAAGGGGTTTTCTGGGGCTCGCCGGATTTTATCGAAGATTTATCAATGATTTCTCCAAGATCGCCCAACCCCTTACCCGACTTCTTCAGAATGAAGTGGAGTTCGTTTTTGATGAGCAATGCAAGGCTGCTTTCAACCTTCTTAAGGAAAAGCTGATATCCGCACCTATCATACGGGCTCCTGACTGGGATCACCCTTTCGAAGTAATGTGCGACGCTAGCGACTATGCAGTGGGAGCCGTACTAGGTCAGAAGATCGATGGGAAGAGGTACGTAATTTTTTATGCATCTAAGACACTGAATCAAGCCCAGCGGAATTACGATACCACTGAAAAAGAGATGCTGGCAGTGGTGTATTCTTTCGAAAAGTTCCGGCCATATTTGTTGTGATCCAAGGTCATCGTTTATACTGACCATGCAGCGATTACGTATCTGATTGCCAAGAAGGAATCCAAACCCCGCTTGATCCGATGGGTCCTCTTGTTACAAGAATTTGATTGGGCAGTGGAAGATAAGAGAGGAGTCGAGAACAAGGTGACAGATCATTTAAGTAGAGTATTGCAAGATGGAAACAGTGAAGAGGTGCACGACAAGTTTCCAGAAGAGCATTTATGTGAGGTAATTTTTGAGGTCAGGAAGATTGACTGGGAAGAAGTGATGAAGCTTACTGGCCAGTACGATGCAGGAAAAGGAAAAGAAAAAGTAGGGCAAAAACCATGGTATGCAGACCTAGCCAACTACCTAGTGACTGGAGAGCTTCCAGAAGTACCGTGATTACCAAGGCCCAAAGAATGAAGATCAAGAGTGAAGCAAAATACTACTTTTGGGACGACCCATATCTGTGGAGAGTGGGATCCGATCAAGTGATAAGGAGGTGCGTTTCTGACTGGGAGCAAAGGGACGTTCTGATCCATTGCCACTCGTTAGCATGTGGAGGACATTTCGGATCTAAGAAGACGGCGAGGAAGATTCTGGATAGCGGCTTTTATTGGCCAACCCTCAACAAGGATGCGTACGAGTTCTGCAGAAGTTGTGAGCGCTGTCAACTGACTGGTGGGATATCTGCGAAAGACGAGATGCCCCAAGTTTCGGTAATTGTATGTGAATTGTTCGACATTTGGGGAATGGACTTCATGGGTCTGTTTCTTTCGTCCTATGGCAATTTGTATATCCTGGTTGCAGTGGATTACGTCTCCAAGTGGGTAGAAGCCAAAGCCACAAGCACGTGTGAAGCAAGGGAGGTGGCCAAGTTCCTCAAAAGTAATATTTTCAGTCGATTCGGAGTTCCGAGGGCGATCATATCGGATCAAGGTACACACTTCTGTAACCGCATAATTGAAGCCTTAATGAAAAAATACGGTGTGCACCACAGACTATCAAGCCCCTACCATCCACAAGCAAACGGTCAAGCGGAGATTAATAACCGCGAGATAAAGAAGATTTTGGAGAAGACTGTCAATCCTTCTAGGAAGGACTGGAGTGTAAGGTTAGAAGATGCTTTATGGGCATATCGGACAGCCTACAAGACCCCCATAGGGATGTCCCCGTACCGGATTGTTTTTGAAAAGATGTGCCACTTACCGGTGGGAATTGAACACTGGGCATACTGGGCAGTACAACAAGTGAATATGGATGCTACAGCCTCTGAAGAGGAAAGGAAGTTGCAGTTGCATGAGCTTGAGGAACTTAGATTGGAGTCGTTTGACTCAGCCATGTGGTACAAGGAGCGAACCAAACTATGGCACGACAAGAATCTGAGGACCAAGGATCTCCATGTTGGGCAGAAAGTACTACTCTTCCAGTCGAGACTGAAGCTCATGCCTGGGAAACTCAAATCGAAATGGACAGGGCCTTATGTCATCACCTCACTCCGTTCCAATGGAGCAGTAGAAATTTCAGGGAGTCTTCCTAACTCTGAACCTTTTATTGTGAATGGGCATAGGCTAAAAGTGTTTAGGGACAACAGTGACGTGGCTGTGGTGGATGAGATTCCACTGCGACCACACACTCAGGGTTCATACTGACCGGTAGGATAGGGAATGGAATTCCACTGGGCTAGCTCTTTTCAGCGTAACTTGCATATGCTGGCTAAGTAGAATTCCAATTCTCCTAAAGAAGATGTAAATATGGTACATATTTGGTAGTTAATTAATTTGAACCTTTGCATGCTAGTTAGTTTTAAGAAAAACCAAAAATATTTTTCGGACCTCAAATATTAATTGGGAGTACGTACTGACCATCAGAATACCATTTTGGTGAAACTCCTATTTTATTTAAGTGTCCTTTTTTTTACTTTATTTCTAATCTAGGAAATATAGGGGGAAATCATTAAGGGACGAATTTGAATTTGTGGACTTTCTGCAGCTTTTGCAGGGTGGCAGCGGCTGGAAGGGGCGACACGCCGACCAATCAGGAGTCAGTATTCTCAACTATCTCTCCCTCGAAACGACGCGGTTTGGAACCGCCTATAACCGGTTGCAAACCCACAACTGCCCTATTCCAACCCATAACTAGCCGTCTCCCCCATTTTCACTTCACAATTTCACTCTGCAACTTTTCTCTCTGCAAAATTTCCACCATCACCCAACAAACACCAACCCCCACTTCATACCCAGAATTTCACATATCTAAGACATGGGAAGGAAAGCATTAGAAACAAAAATCAAACCCACTTCCACCCGCAGGGAAGAAAAACCAGAATCACCACCGCCGCGGGAAGAACGGCCACCGAGCCCACAACCACAACCACAACCACAACCGCAACTGCAACCATCGGAGCCGACTCCTCAAGCGCCAACAATGGTCTCCTTGGAAGCAATGGCGGCGTTTCTTCGACAGCAGGACCCCAATAGGGATTGGTCGGCGGCGCTGGCCGGTTTGGGTCAAATCGGGGGACAAAAGAGAGTACTCGGAGAAAATCCTTCGGAACTGATTGTGCCATCTATAGCAACACTCCCCACCCCCATTGCGACTTCCTTCGGAATTCCACCAGAAAGAGAAGCTCCATCGACTACCCCACCACCTAAGTCCTCGGAACCCTCAGAAACCCCACAACACAGTGATTCAATGGAGATTGACCCCATTTCAGCTCATTACGATTCCGACTCAGAAGAACGTGAAGCGAGGAAAGGTCAGGAACAGGGGAGCCTACAGGGAGCAGTTGAGTCAGAGAAAACGTTGACGGCGGGAGTCGTTCCCCGAAAAGTGGCGAGGGGGGAGATAGATCTGAACGAATCAGCCAAGAAGCAGGGCCTAATGACCGATGAGGAATTTCAGGCTATTTTAGATGATGTCAATCGGATGGAAGATGACACTGCCGTTGTGGCTGAGGGGCTAGACTCGCATCACGAGCAGATATGAGAAAGTGAAGAAGCCGAAGAAGAAACCGCTCGGAAAGCCAAGCTAGGG
>NW_024599677.1:0-27814 GCF_004379255.2 Salvia splendens
CCACAACCATCCTCATTTACGTCGGCCTGATTGGAAGTTGATCTCAGCTACTCCAACTCTCCACATAACATAATGACTCAACTAAAATAGATAAATACTATTGTTAGTTTTTATCAAAAACTAATTTCATATCCGCTATAAAAAAACGAATTAATTACCTACTTCAGCTCAAAAAATAGTACAGTACTATAAGAACGTAATTAAACAAAAAAAATAGATTTAAGAATGTGGTTTGCTTCTATTTTTATGTGAAAAAATAATAATTAATGCAATATGAGGATACAAATGAACACATTGTTCATTTAAATATCTGTAATTATGGGTTTCATGACACTTCCCTACATTAGCATATGAGGTGGTATTTGAAATGTTTAAAATTTATCCATTAAGATTAATTAAGGTAGTAGCTTCCATTTAGCTAAAAGTCTTGCCCATTTTTTTCTTAAAAGGGATCAACCTATCAATCCTAAACTAAATTTCTTGCTCCCTACTAAAGAGTAAAGATAACTTAATAATTTCCACATTCAAAGAAAAGAACATCTAACAGTTTCCTATTTCCTTAAACTATGAGACAACAAATACAAGGCCTACTTTCCTAATCTTGATATCCTCATGCTATACTTTAGTCACATTTGTCCATATCCATCCTTAATCACATCTATGTAGAGAGATATACCAAAATATATGGTGTAAATTATCTAATATTTGAAACATTCCACCCCTTTAGCACATATAAGAACAAAAAAAAATTAACATGAATACATGTGATTACTTCAAGCAAAAGAAATTGACTTTCACTCCATTAAAAACTAGGAGGAAAATGGATTTTTTTTCTTCTTCTTTTTAATTTATGAAATGTATGCAATTAGACATACAATATTGGGATTCATAATGGAGCAAATAATTTGAGAAATATACATATCCTTGCATGTGCAGATGGGCTCAAAATTGACTTATAGTTTTGCTCTAACATGTGCATGGGCATATGATTCAATGGATAAATTAAGTGTTTGATTAAGTGGATGTAAAATGGACCCAAAAAGAGAGAGTTATACATATTTTCTTTCATTTGAATGGTTGAAGAGGTTTACAAGTCACAATCCAATAAGCACCCATCATAAACCACTATGCATGCTAACATGGCTCATGCCTATGACAATTTTGAACCTAGAACTCCATGTTGTTTATTGTCCCACATTATTGTGGAAGTTGATCTGGACCTTTGTTGGTATCGTTTGAATTTTTGATTGCAACTAATATCGACTGATAGAGTCGTAGTACAAAAACAATTCTGAATAGAAAGAATAACAGAAAAAGCAACGAAATCAACACACAAGCAAAAAAAATGACCTATCCAAAAAATTATAAACATCACAAGTAAACAGTGTCGACTATAAGTTAGTACAGTATATTATTGAGAAATGAAATATCAATGTCAATATGAGATTATGAAAGTTGGTTATAGAAGGTCACATTGATTTCCAGGATTGTTTAGTGAGGAATCAAATTTATTTTTTGTTGGAAATTCATGTAAATGAATGGCACTTTAAGATGCAAAGTACAATGTGTTTTTCTTTGCTTTCATCGAAAGTTTAGACTCATTATATTTTGGGTAATTTTACATTTATGTATGGATAAATTTGTGATTATAGTAAAGCCATCTTTTACCTTATACCACAATAGTCCATATTATATTTTGGGTAATTTTACATTTATGTATGGATAAATTTGTGATTATAGTAAAGCCATCTTATACCTTATACCACAATAGTCCATATAATTTAGTCATTCACATACAACATGAAAGTGCAAAATTTGACAATCTCTTTAAATTACAAAAATATACTCCCTCCGTCCCGCAATAGGAGTTCTATTTAGTTACGGCACGGGTTTAAGAAATATAAAGAAAAGTGTGTAAAAAAAGTTAGTGGAATATGAGTCTCACTTATAAATATAGTTTTATAATTAAATGTGAGTGGAATAAGTTGGTGGAATGTGTGGTCTACTTACCATTTATGGTAAAAGTTAAATATGACTCTTATTGTGAGCGGACTAAAATGGCAAAATAAGACTCTTATTGTGGGACGGAGGGAGTACTATATACAAATTTATTTTATATAGAGAGAGATGATCATATACATCAATAAGTCCTTACATAAGCAAAATTACACCAAATAAATTATAAGGTGTTGCAAGTGGCGGATTCAAAAATAGAAGAATCCATTTAGAAGAAATGGGTTGGAGCTTGAAATGAACAAACATGTGACTTTTTTGTTTGTCTAGACTGATGCTTGTTGTTGAGGAGTCCCTTGGTTACATTTGTTGCGCTATAAACGCTTGGGTTTTATTTCACTTTTAATAGTTGGTTAATGGTTTCGCTTTGTGTACTATACTACTTCTTTGCTCACCGATTTTTGCTTCAGTATTTGAGCCATTCCAGTTATCAGAAAAAGGGAATGGGATAAATAAAAATATTTTTTTTACTTTAATGACATCTTCTTCTTAAAAAATATTTTGGGACACTCATAACATTTTTATCTGACACCAATAGAAAATTAGACTCTCTTGACAGTTTGGGGCAACCCCTCCCCCTGAATATAAATCTAAACAATATATTTTATATATAAAAAACAATGGAGCATTCAACATTTTTTACTGATTCTGTCAACATATATACGTATAAATACCTAAATAAATAATTGATCATATAGCATCTACAATAGTTAGAAACAAATAAGTAGCTATCACAACATCCTTCAATCAAAGCTACCGTTGGACTTGGCGCCAATATACAAATCTCGATGTGAGGAAGTAGCTCTCACGAGAATAAGGTGGGTGGGACCAATCACTCAAGGCATGTGTCCACATTTCCGGGTGAACGCGGCACTACCACATTGGTGGATCACCGATTACGCCGTAGTTTACGGTATGCAAATGACAAAGAAAATGATTGAAATAAGTATTTTATATAGCTATAGTTTGAGAGAGGAGGAGTTGAAAAAATCGAATGGATTGGTTGGGCGAACTTTGAAAGAATGGAAGTTTTGATTTTTGAAGCTAAACCATGTGCTGCTGTCGTTGCCAAGTTTTGGGGATGATGATGTGTCATAATCATCGATTAAATGAACTCTAAATATTTATGTATGCCCTTAAAATATGTAGATATGATTCTTTAATTTTCATTGCTGGCGATTCTGTCACCTTGGCGGCCCCCACACTCCGGCCTGACATCATGTGAAGGGGTACAATCAGGGTACGCAGTAGCTTGTTAAGGGGGAGACCATTCGAACCCATGCTCATTGCAGCAAGATCTGCTCATTCGTTGCCAAATAAGCTGCCCCTGCGGGCAATTCTTTAATTTTCAAATATGTGGTTTAGAAGCTAGATGTTGTTTAGAGGAGATGTAGAAAACAGTTTTGGAGGTATGGGCGCATCTAGTAATTAGAACTTGTAGAGTCGAACACAGTATATAAGGCTATTGTCAGTATCAAAAGCAATGGTTGCGCTGCGGCCGTTATTGGCATTGGATGCTAACAACGAATGGAAGGTAACTTCAACCTTGAAGGGTTTGGATGGAGCTACCACACATTAGGGTCGACGACAACACCAAAACTAAATTTAATGGAGTTTCTAGTTCTCATGGGCGTGTAGTGGGATTGGTCGACGACAACACCAAAACTAAATTTAATGGAGTTTCTAGTTTCATGCGTGCAGTGGGATTGGTCGATCCCCTTGACTTCACCTGAGAGTTTCTTTTTGTGTCTTGGCTCCTATATGAGTATTCTTTTCCCTTTCTGTTTTTTCCAATGGATGTTCATCTTTGAAAGTTTAGTATGGTCAGTCTCAATTACTCCATTGGTATCTCCTACAATTTCTATTAACCTATTTTATAGATCTTTTTCTGTTAGATGTTTGGAAGTAATGACGAATACAAGATGATACACAAAAAAATGTTTTATCTAGTCTGATAAGGGTATAGCAGCATGTCAAGAGAAGAGATTTCATATATAATAACATTTGGCAATATATATAAGATTATAGGCAATGAAATATAGAGAATGTATTTATTGAAGTTGCAAATAAATAACAAACATAATAGTATCAATAATATGAGAATTGGGTTTAAATATAAACTGTATGGAAGCCCAATTAAATTGTTGTGGTCGTTGATTCATTCGCTTCATTTCAGGCTTCATACTCAGCAAATTCCCAAGCAACCAATTTACTAAGTACGCACGATTTTTATTGATATACTACTACTTACTATGTTTTGCTAGATTATGTTTTATTGCATTGTGATATACTACTACTTACTATGTTTTGCTAGATTATGTTTTATTGCATTGTTTGACCCAAATAAACTGGTATTGATATGTCTAGGAGCTAAAATACAAATCCAAATAAAACTTTAAATGTAATACATTTATGTAATGGCAATGTATAAAGTAAGAAGATAAACCCATTTAGTTAAGAATAATGTTATGCGGCCACATTATGGCCAGCCATAAATTAATTAAATAACAAAAAAATTGTTTTTTTTTTCAAATTTTTGGTTTAATACTACTTGATTTTACTTTTATATCATCTTCATTATATGTTGCTCAACATGTTAGTGTTGTTCTTTCGTAGTTTTTGCTCAACTTATTACTACTGTCATTTCTTGATTGTTGCTCAACGTCTATAGTAATTCGTGATATTAATGTGTTTTACGTAATGGAATTCAAAGATAAGTATTAACTCACAAGTCCATTCACACATATATAAGTTTATATCGGTAATTCTAATTTTTTATACATGTAAATGGACTAAATTAACTCTTTATGGCCGGCCACATTATGGCCATTTAGCATCACTCTTTAGTTAAATATTAAGTCCAAATAAGAAAAATTTTAAAGTGATTTACGAAAAAATGAGAAGCCACAAACGTAATTATCCATGCAACAGTTGAGAAAGATTGGAATTTAGGTGAAGATATAGAGAATCATAGAAAACAACAAAAGTATGGTTGTCACAACCGTTTAATATTTTTGATTAATTCGTTATATAGAAGAAAGATGTCACGCACTACCAAATTTATATAAATTCTGTCGGTGGATGGATGGATGGATGTTGTAAAGGGAAACCTAAATAATTTTTCAATGAATATTTATTTTGGTCACATGGTAGTTCGAATTTAATGGTTTTAATTACGTTATACTTATTATACCTATAACAAAGAAAATTTGCGTCTTACATTTATAATGAGAACGAACACATACAAATTTCATTATACTAATAATTTTATCAATTTTACCATAAAAGAATCGTGCATCCATTATTAATTAAAAGAACTGCGCATTGTCAAAGTCATAATTATTGTAAAATGTATACATTTAAGATTATGTACTTTTAATTTTATATAAATAACTCTTATAACAAACTTTATTTTCTTGGTATGTATTTGTAGATTATAACTTTAGCTTGCTATTTAATGTTTAGTCATATATATATCGTGCTACTTTAGTAGGTACTATAGCTTTTAATTCATATTTTTGGGAGGAAAATTAAACTATATTTATTTTTAGCCCTTGTACTTTAACTTTATATATTACCTCTTGTAGTTGCATTAACTATTTTGACTAACCTTTTTAAAAAAAATTAATTTGTTAGGAAAAACTATAAAAGTACAAGAATTTACTCTCAAAACAATAGGCAATTAAAAAAAACAAATAATCAAGAACCTAGAGAAGCCTTTTGCCCTACAAGAAATATGATCTAAATCATTTAATCATGTTTTTTGAAAATAATTAATAAAAATAAACTGTATGCATCAAATTATTCATCATGATTGTATAAATCTTTAACACAAATTTGGATTCTCCTTTGATGAAGGGATCGACAAAATCACTTCAAATCTTTTGCAAAAGTCAAAATCCATAATTATCGATATGGTTACTTTCCATTGTAATTTTTGTGGAATAATTCAGTGGAGTTAGTCTTTTCCACATAACAATAGTAACTTTGGTCTATTTTAACTGTTTACTTTTACATGCTTTATTTGAACGTGATTTCACATCTAAAGTAATTTATTCTCAGTCAATCACGATTATTAATTAAATCTAACTCTCAAAATAAAAAAATTATTGTTTCTGACAATGTATGTGCAAGCTCAAATGATGGTCATTCAATTAATTGTTTTCTTAAAAAATGAAAAAGGTAAGAGGCTTCAAACTCAAGATCTCTTTGCAAAAGGGTACCATTTCTTGAGTAGTTATATGCATGCGGTTGGAAGTGTGTATTTTTAGGATTGTGTGCTTATCCCCGCTTTTAAATTTCAATTTCGAAATTTCAAGAATCCTTTTTTTGGACTATTACAATAATTCTCACAAGATATTGCCAATTTCATGACTTTATATATGAAAACTAATCGGTGGAGGCTGAAAATCCTCCTTTGGCTACTAGTCTATCAAAAAAAAAATACTACAGTATATTTGGATTATATTTCTTCTCAGCAACAAAAAAGTAATGACCACAGCATCTCTATATAGAATCTATAACTAGCTTTCCAAAAAAAATTTAAAATAAACAATTTCACTGAAATTTTATATGGTAAATTCAATCAACGTCGGATCCAGGATTCGGAAACAAATGAGGTAGACATAGCTATTTTTTCAGTCTTCGGGGCGACGTTAGAGGCAGACGAAGGGGGCAGATGTAGAAATGTTACGTCCGAATAGGAGGTAATCAGTCGCATGGGAGGGGGACCCCCCTCCCCCCCTCGATCCCGCCACTGCATTGAAGTATAATTGTCTATAGCAGAGTTTCTCATCCACATTCATATTAACAATTACTCTAGAACGAATGTTTACTAAGAAAAAATATGCGTATGGATTAGCCTGTACACTCGCGCGCGCATGTAAACAGTATACATAAGAAAATGGTTCAAATGAAACTCTAGTTATTGAGAGTCGAGAGAGCTAATGATCATTTTCAGCCTTTTTTTTTATCTCAAATTAATATTGTATGTTTGCGTTCAAATCTTACGAAGCGAGAAAATCTTAAATAAAAAGTTTAAATCATTGTCACCACGAATAAACTGACTTTATATAATACAACAATCTGCTGTTCTTGTGAAAACTGCAATTCTTGTGAGAATCAAAATATACATAAACAATACTGCCATTTTCACTATAAATACAACATATAACAAAAACATGAACTAACATAAGATATCAAAATAATCTACTAGATTTCCAAAGTTGTTTTTTAATTTATTTAATCACCATCAGCTTTTTCGAAATATTGGACCAGCATAACTACCAAAACTACCACGGGTAGGGTAGGGGGTGGGGTGGGGTGGCCTCTCCGCAAAACCAGTAATTACCAAAGGAGCTCAATCCATGTGGGCCCTACCTGTTTAGTTAATTCACGCCATGTTGTCCGGCTTTAATCCTCTTTATAAATCCCATTCATTTCCCTCTCTCTTTCTCACTAATCTTTCCTCCATTTCCTTCTCTCTCTAAAATTCAAACAATGGCACCATCATTCTTATTCCTCTTGCTTACAGTCTTCCTCCCTTCTCTCATTGCCTCCTCTCCAACACTCAAAGACCCTGAGCTAGTAGTCCAAGAAGTCCATAGGTACAACCATACTCGCATGAAGTACAACTCTTCATGTTGTGCAATGTGTCACTTTTTCTTATTAATGTTAGTACATTGGTTTTAACAATGTGGATTTTGTAGGAAATTGAATGCCTCGAGGAGGAAATTGGGGTTCCTGTCCTGCAACACTGGTAACCCCATCGACGACTGCTGGCGGTGCGACTCCAATTGGGAGAAGAATCGCCAGAAGCTGGCCGACTGCGCGATCGGATTTGGCAAGAATGCCATTGGGGGCCGGGACGGAAAAATCTACGTCGTGACAGAATCCGGCGGCGATGACCCCGTGAACCCGAAGCCTGGGACGCTCCGCCACGCGGTCATCCAGGACGAGCCGCTATGGATCATATTCGCGCGGGACATGGTCATCCAATTGAAGGAGGAATTGATCATGAACTCGTACAAGACCATCGATGGTAGGGGGGCTAGTGTGCACATTGCCAATGGTCCATGCATCACCATCCAAGGTGTCACCAACATCATCATACATGGCATCCACATACATGATTGCAAGCAAGGCGGGAATGCTATGGTGCGGGACTCTCCACAGCACTACGGGTGGAGGACCATATCCGATGGTGACGGCGTGTCGATCTTCGGCGGGAGCCACGTGTGGGTTGATCATTGCTCCTTGTCCAACTGCAAGGATGGCTTGATTGATGCCATCCATGGGTCCACTGCCATCACCATAACAAACAATTACATGACCCATCATGATAAAGTCATGCTTTTGGGGCATAGTGACTCATACACACAAGATAAAGGGATGCAAGTCACCATTGCCTTTAATCACTTTGGTGAAGGGCTAGTTCAACGAATGCCGAGGTTAGTGAAATACGAGACGTAACATTGTATTTTATTTTAATTCTTTAAAAAAATTATTCGACTTAAGTATGTATTATGTCGTGGTATATCATCAGATGCAGACATGGATACTTTCATGTGGTCAACAATGACTATACACATTGGGAGATGTATGCCATTGGTGGGAGTGCGGATCCCACAATTAATAGCCAAGGCAATAGATTTCTTGCACCAAATGATAGATTCAGTAAAGAGGTGAGGAATTTATTACATCTTTAAATTAAGTTAACGACATTATTCAATAGGGCAATTACTATAGAGTATACTAATTAATGCGTCTATTATTTTATTACTATTCAAGTTGAATATATACTGTAGTTTGCTACTATAAAATATTTAGCCGTTCACAAATTTAATTGTCACAATTATGTATATGTTGATATTGGATGAGTGAAATAAATACTTTGTACTATTTCTACTACTTCTATTAAAGGCATTCATACATGTAGCTGATATGGAGTTAGGTTTGTTGACAATTTAATTGAAATTGGTGAAGGTGACCAAACACGAGGACGCGCCCGAAAGTCAGTGGAAGAGTTGGAATTGGAGATCAGAGGGGGATCTAATGTTGAACGGTGCGTATTTCACGCCGTCAGGGGCTGGGGCGTCGTCGAGCTACGCTAAAGCGTCGAGCCTTGGCGCCCGACCGTCGAGCCTAGTCAGCTCGATCACGGCTGGAGCCGGTAGCCTGAATTGTCGGAAGGGGTCGCATTGTTGATTGGAAATACTATTATGACCTTGTGAACGAGGCTAAATTATTTCATTAAAGCCCTCAAAGTGGAATTCTAGCTAAGGAACCCTAAATGATGTTGAAATTTGAATTTAATGCTCTTCTTTAGAATGGCCACTTAATTGGTCCAAGGAGCACTAGGTTTCTTTCTTTTCTTTTCTTTTTTTTTGCTTTTTTTCCTTTTTAATTTTATTTTTTTGTTTTTATTTTGGTGGATCTTTATTTCCATCAAATTTTCACTTTTGTTACTTTTTATTACAACCTCGGCCTGCTAATCCTCAACCATGGGTAGTACCGTCACTTTACACATGTAATTTGGTTTTTGAGAAAGCAAGTGCTGCAGAGTTGATATAATATAATTTTCCTCTATCTCACCCATCTCTTTATTTATTTATTGTACAAAAACTTCTAAATCCAAAAAATGTGAGTTAACAAAGCCGAGTCAAAATATAAACAACAAAAAGAATAATGAATAAAAAATTCTATCTAAATCTAATATAAAAACATAGAAAACAGAAACAAACTAACATTACCCGAATCTATAACAGAGTAGTCTCATCACCACAACTTTAACAAAATAATAAGTTTAAATATCAAACTCAAATTATTATTGAGTGTCACATATCCAATCATAAAGGATGAACCACCATGTATTGGGCATCACATACCTAAACGTAAAAAGGTCTCTAAAACTGATAAAGATTAAAAAATAATAAGTTAAAACAATAACTAAGATGAAAAACCAATCAAGACAAACAACAAATAAAACACAAAGCTCTAAAATACACTATGAAGAGTGGATGTAGAGAAAGACAAATGGCATAAACAAAACAAATTAGAAGAGTGGATGTAGAGAAGACAAGTGCTATGAACCAAATATTACCTACGAATTGATTAAGGTTAAGATAAAATATTTTATTCCAATTACAGATAGTATTGTAACTATATGTGGGATGAACATTCTAAAGCAGTCAAAGATTATTATCTTAATGGTGAGAGTGATATGGGAATTATTATTTTAATTGGGTAAGATAGGGAATCAGATACTATGTTTATCGATAATGCCAACTACATGCACTTACCTCTTCAAATTAATTACTCCTCTTTAATATTTTTTTATTAAATTATGCTTTACAATTTTCCAATTTTAGAATTTAAATCTTTGATGCTCCATAAGAGTCACATAACATCTCTCAACTAATATAGGTACGTAGCTAACATTCATATTAATTGGTGTAATTATTAGTTTTAGCTGCGGACTCTACATATAAAACTAATTAACCCATTGGATATTTTTTTTATAAATAATTAAGGCTATATAGAATTCCATGTGTACATTTTTATGCTACTAATTCAATTCTTAGTGAACTAAAAAATAAAATTATCAAACTAGGAAATATGTAGCCCTTGACGGATATATGAAAAGGCTTATTAGTTTGAAACAATATTTAAGAAAACAAAAGGACCCACTCTTACTCTATAAAATTTTGAAGACCAAGTAAGAATGTAAGAACGATTTTCGTTGAAAAATGAAACAATTAAATATCTCATATATTAGAGTAAATAAAACCAATCATTATATCACACTACAACGAAATAATTCTTTAAGAATATTTTTTAATGCAGTTAAGAACGCTAATTTGTGTTTTTAAATAGACCACAAACGCTTCAAAAAGCGTCCTTATTATTGGTGTCACAACTAATATTAGAGAACGCAAATAGAAGCATCCTAAAAAAATAAAAGATTAAGTTAATTTATTATTAATTTAAAACACTTTTTTTACGTTCTAAATGGTTGTTTTTTAAAAATTTCAATGTAAGTAATTACATCTCAATTTTATATCCTTAAACTTTTTTTTAATGTCACCTTCTTCATTCAATTAAAAAGAAAAGTGGAAAACGGAAACTAAAGAAACATTATGCTAATTTGATTGGATTAAACCTAATGCTATTGTGGCCAATGATGTGAAGATTTTCTTTCAGGTATTCAAAACATTTAATTAGTTGAAATTTGGATTTTTGATGTGACAAAAGGCAACATGGCACATGCACATGCAATTTGATCTTCTTTCAATTGGGGCAGCTAGTAATTGGTTACAACTGCATTTTATTGACAAAAAACAATTCTCAAATTCCATTAATTAAATACTTAGCCTTCAACTGACTAATTTCATGCATTGATTATAAGTCATTTTCATTGTTTCCGTTAAAACTTGCCCTTTTTCTTGAACTACTTGTGAAATCATTTTAAGTGTTACATTAATTTAATTTTATAAGTATGTTTATTATATAAACAAAACGATACTTAATTGCTCGCTGAGCGACTCACATAATTATAGATAGTTTGGGGTATTAATACGTTTGTAGCAACGTTTCAAATTATGTCGTTCTTTCTATAGTTTTGATGAAATAATTAATATAGTACAATGTTTCGACAGTTCGTTAAGTTTTTTTACAAGATAGGAATATAATAGTCTCATAAGTTAGATGAAATTCGAACCAATAATATAATTTAATACTACTACATAAAAATGGATATTTAAAGAAATTAATAATGCATATATATATAAAAGGAAATAAAAAAAAATGCAAGTTTTTCTCCATCTCCATGTGACTTTTGACCTTTTTTACTTATCCCTATACTTCTATTAATTCTATTTTTGCTCCCTGAAATTTCCTTTTTTATAATGTAGATATATTTTGGATATTTCTTGTTTAATAAATGGGGAAAAGATAACACTGAAAGAAAACTAATAATTTCTTTTCTTGTACTATATTCCAGTGCAATGAAATTATTCTTTTCACTGTTTTCAAGTTTTCTTAATTCGTGAGACATGGTTCTTTGAAATGATTTAACCATGTGAGATGGTGGAAAAGTAGTTACTATTATTACTTATACTATTAGTTATAAATTGATCCAAAAAAGTGTGGTGGTTGATAGAAATTATTCTTCTAAATCATGCCCCATCAATTTCGAATCACGTGCAGAACATATACGAATTACAAAGCAAACTATCATAAAATTTCATAACAAAATTTGATTTTGACTAGTCATATATCACAAACAAAAATTACTTTGGATTGGAAGAATAACTTTTTTCTAGAATGAAGTGGTGTGAGGCCATCCACTAAAATAATTCTTCTCTTTTATTATTCAGTACACTTCACTGTCATAATTCTACTTTTTTAACATGACTACATATTCATCATAATCTATTAATTATCTTATTTTTTTGTATTTATAGTTTTTTTAATAAAACTGAATTAATTATACGAATAAGTTAATTTTATAAATAATATTATATTTATAAATTAGTCTAATTGTAAAAATCAAAACCTGAAACATTCATAAAATAAAAATAAAATTAAAATTACTACCACGACACATAAATTTATTTTGAATAAAAATACACACACCGTAATAGTTAAATACGAAACCAAAAATTGAGAAGGCAACAAGTGAATCCTACGCTTGCATGATTGCTATTTCTCATTGCCTTTTTTAAATAAAAGACAAAACTAATTGCATAATTTATTTATCTTAATTTTTTGTATTTATAGTTTTTTTAAAATATTTCTAAAGCCCGTTTTGAGAAAACAAAATGAAACCCATTTTATATATACTTACAGCCAGGAAAATAAAGCCCATTTTCGGAAATAAAACTAAGCCCATTTTACCAATCACTTGATGCACAGAGATTGAGGCCAAGTTATAAGCTAAAAAAATAAATTCTACAAATAGCCTCTTTCGTTACTTGGGAAAATTAACGGGCTTTATCCAGAATGTTGGGCTCAAATACAATTGGGCTTTTAGGTTATTTGGATATTATTGCCAATTATTTTACTCCTATAAGACGTGGTGTGTATGAATTTCTTTATTTCTTTTCTAATACACTATATTGTTTAAAAAAATTCTTTTTTTTAATCTAGAAAAAAAGAGGAGATGTTCTCAAAAAATAAGTAAATGGTTGGTATGGTAGAAAAATATTTTCATATCATTATCAAATACTCCCTCCGTCCCGCTTTAGCAGTCCCGGTTGATCAATTTCGGTTGTCCCGCTTTAGGAGTCCCAGTTGAACTCGGTGCATAAAAATTGATGTCCACTACATCAATTTATTTATTACATCATTTAAAGTGGGACCCAACCTCCACTAAATCTTTTATTTATTACACACTTAAAAGCAAAAAAGTAAAAAAGTTGTTTAAAAGTGGGACCCAACCTCCACTACATCATTTATTTATTACACATTTTAATACCCCTTAAAACATGTGCCCGGCTCAACCGGGACTGCTAAAGCGGGACGGAGGGAGTATATTTTTAAAAATATTACTCACCATGTCCCATGTTACTCGCACATATACGATATGTGTAGTATATTATCCTCTCAATTTGGATATCTGCAGAACTTCTTATATGAGTTATTAAGATTAAATGAAAATTTGAAATTACATATTTTTTAGTTAAAGAACTATCCACCATATATTATGAACATGTGAGAAAGATCACCTGTAAATTTAGAGATATTTTGTTAGAACACAAACGTGAATCTTTTGAAATAATTATATCTTTTTCCACAATCATACTTATATTGGAACGACATGTTTTCGATGGCAAATAAACATGGACGCTTTTACTCACCACAAGATAAGCCAATGACAATAATGTTATCATGTCTCAACACAAAATTTTAAAAATCATTATTAAATATTTAATAAAATAAATTATGGTTTTTTATTAATAAAACTCCACAAAATTAAATCGTTTTCAATTATTATTACTCAAACGTGACATGTCAATAATTTGTGTGCCACACATCGTGAATGTGAAAATGATGTCCATAAAAAGCATAAAAACTAGTAAGGTGTCAATTTTTTAGATTTTAACGTTCACAAAAAGAGAGAAATGAAATGGAAAGGCTTAAAATATCTTAGCCCTGGTTAAATCATGAACATTGATAAGTATATGATAGATAAACAAATCGACAAAATTGCTAAATTATTAACATGTTAGCAATTTTATTTTTGATTTTTGTGGTTGGTCCAATCCAAAGTGCTATTGACACGTTTCCATAATTTAAATCATCTATATATGATATTTAATGTGTTGACTTATATGAAAATCAATAAATCCAGTGCGAAACTGTGGATTTTTCGCATCACAAGTGTAAAAATCTTTTTCGACATATTTATGAGTAATTTAAATTTGGATGCATTCGTGTTATTTCAACGGGTCATGATTCATTAATGAAATGATTATCGTCTAACTAATTAAAACTCATATAAATATCTTGTACAGTGCATAGCTTAGAAGCTATAAGATCTTTTATTTATTTATCAATTTCTGATAATTATATTGAAAATATAATTTTACTTTCTTTGGAAGGGAGATACGTTTTTTCCTTTTTAGGGAGGGATACCAACTATTCTAATTAATAAGTACATTGTATTTATTAAATTTATTGTAATAATTTATCAATAGTAAAAAATTTAAAATTTGATATCACATAATTGAAAATTTTAAAATTAAGTACTTGTATTGGGAGTCATATATTAATGTTATCTAGCATCACTCAAGAAAAATATTTTTTAATTATTACGTATTATCACAAAGTCGTTTTGGTTTTGATTTATGCCCAAATCTCAACCAATAAAAATTCAGGTCTTATATATGCATTTAATTATTTTGAATTGATAGATATAATAATAAATTAATCTACAGCTATAATTTCATTCTTCACTCAAATAAATCATAAATTGAAAGCATGATAGCAAATTTTTAAAACTTTTTGCTTATTGCACAACCCATTTTTTGAACTGAATTATTGATTTGTTCTCCTTCCCATTAACTAATTCTTTGCATGTGGGTATGGGTTATTTTACAGAGAGATACTCAGTGATATAATTGACTTTAATTAAAATATTGCTAATTTTACTGCTTTGTTTACTAATTTTTAATTCTTAATTCAACCCTAATTTTCCGTGATCTCAAATATGAAATTTCTAATTTCAGATTCGTGTAATATATGGTCTGAAATCTGGAACTAGATACACCACTAATTTAATTTAATAAATTATAATTATAGTATCTTTTATGTTCTATATTTTTATAGTATAATGTTTCAGTATAATTAATTAAATAAAACCGATGCCACCTAACTGCATGTAACACGATTTTTGATTATGTTGCTCAATTTAAGAGCTTCATCAATTAATATAACTGATGGAGTACGTACTAAACAAGCCCAACAGCAGTAAAAGCCTATCAGCCTAAAGCCCAAGAAAGAGTATCAGTTCGGCATGACTAAAGAGTATCAGTCCGGCATGACTAAAGAGTTCAGTTCGGCACAACCAAAGAGCTCGGCCCCAGCCTACAGCTCGGTAAAAGCCAACCGATCAAACTCTGCTCTCAGGTCGGCATCAAGCTCTACTCTCAGATCGGCAAAAGCTGCTCGGCAATAATTCAGCAGTTCGGTCTCAGTATTCGACCGAACTAGGAGATAGTGGACTCATGCAGGATTTCCACCTCCACTACACCCACGATCTATTTAGTGGTGTCAAGCAGTCATTAACTCATGCAGGATAGTGGACCCATGCAAGATCGCCACGATCTCCACGACATCCATTACCTAGTAAATGGTTGCATGCCACGATCTAGGTTCAAAGTATAAATAGAACCTAGATCAGATAGATAGGGTTAAGTTCTGTTAGACTCTCTCGCTTTCTAGAGATCAAATACAAAATAGCAAGTCTGTATTGTAAGCTGTAAGAAAACAGATCAAGCAATACAACTCTGCCCTCATTTCTTCCCGTGGACGTAGATTTACCTCAGTAAATCGAACCACGTAAAATCTCTGTGTCGTGATCTGTGTTTTCCAGCATTCATCACCATCAAAAATTCGCCGATTCATCACTGGCGCCGTCTGTGGGAAACAGAGAACCAAATTTGTGATAAAGCGAATTTTTGACCCTTTTTCCACCCCAAAAAAATGCATACCAGATCACATACCACCCGTAATACCGTTCGTGATCACCGTGAGGAAGCTAGTCCAGCTCGCAGGTCTGAAAAACGGCCTCGGGAGACATCTACCTCCGGTTCTCACGAAGGAGGAACAAGCCACTCCAGGAGTCATCGCACCGAGTCTTCCCAGCAGCCCGATTTAAATGAAGCTGTCAAGCTGTTCTTGGCCGAGAAGCAGGAGGAGTTCTTAACCTTCCTGCAGAAGAGCCAACAGCCGGAGAAGACAACGGCGGATTCTCCCTCCTCATCCAGACATGAAAGTCACTACCGCAGTAGTGACGTGTCTTCCAGGAGAAAGAATCCTCAACCCCGACATGTTCCTGTTCCTCCTCGGTACCGGAACCACAGGAGAACTCCATCTCCTCCGTACCGAAGAAATATCGGGTTCGCCATGTACGGAGCATTAAAGACTCCGTTCTCGGACGATATCACCCGAACTCCTTTGCCGCGGAACTACCGGACACCGTCAATGACTTATGACGGGCTAGTGGATCCTCATGACTTCTTGGGACGCTATCAGTATAATATGGCGAACCAGGGTCTCAATGAGGTCCATATGTGCAAGCTGTTCCCCGAGCTGCTCATCGGGAACGCCAGAAGGTGGTTCGACAGCCTTCCTCAAGGCAGCATTAGATCCTACCGAGATCTAATGGATGCTTTCCACAGGAGGTTCTTTCAGAAAGCGGAAGCCCGGATCACTTCGGCTCAGCTGCTTTCTATACGTCAAGGTCACGACGAGAAGATCAGCGACTTTTTGACGAGATTCCACAAGGAATGCCTACAAGTAGATGATCTCAATGATCTACTTGTCATTTCGGCATTCCAAAATGGAATCCTGCCCGGAGCTCTCTACAGAAAGCTCGTGGAATGCAGTCCGCAAACAGCTCAAGAGATGTGGGACATTGCGGACCAGTTCGCCCGTGCCGATGAGGCAGACCGTCGAAAACGGTCTTTAGACAGCTCATCTAGAGGAGACGAAAAGAAGCCCGATCATAGCGACCAGAGGCTTCCTCGCCGAACTCCTTTTGAAAGAATTCAAAGGGCACCGGTACAAGGCAGATTGGGGCCACGTCTCAATCCTGAGAAGCCGCCCGCTCAGTTCGTACCCTTAAACAAGTCAAGAGCGGAAATTTTCGAACTACATTCCGATATGTTCGAAAAACCAAGGCGGATGACGAAATCGGCCGTGCGCCGACCTCAGGATCAATATTGCTCATTCCATCAAGACTACGGTCACGATACCGAGGAGTGCCGACATTTGGCTGCAGGTATTGATGCCCTTGTGAAAGCAGGGACATTAAAAAAATACCAAAGCAAGCAGCCGAAAAGGAACAAAAAACAGGGAGGTGCGAACTACGCTCCTCAGGATCCGAAAAGGCAACGGGATCCCGAAGACGATAACGAGCCGCAATATGATGGAGTAATCCTAACTATTGACGCTCTCCCTGCCGAGAAGACTAAATCGTCTCTGAAGTCATAGAGCAGAAAAAGGCTTTTGACGAGCTCAAAAGTTATTTAGCCGAGCTTCCAATTCTCTCTGCTCCAACAGATGCCGAAGTGATTTTCTTATACTTAGCGGCATCGGATCAGACCGTTAGCGCGGTGCTTGTACGAGAAGAAGGCCTAAAGCAGCTTCCCATCTACTTTACAAGCCGAGCATTAAGAGGTCCAGAAACAAGGTATCAACCTCTGGAGAAAATTGCTCTGGCGTTAGTAAATGCAGCAAGGAGACTGCGGCCATACTTCTATGCTCACAAGGTATGCGTCTTAACCGATCTGCCTCTTCGGCAAGTTTTGACCAAGCCAGAAGCATCAGGCAGAATCGCCAAATGGGCCATAGAGCTGGGAGAACACTCAATCGAGTACCTACCTCGAAAAGCCATCAAGGGACAAGCCTTGGCAGATTTTCTTGCAGAGGCCAAGTTCGATCAAGCAATCCCTGTCATTGCCGAACAGAAAAATTCTGCCAATGCCGAACTAGCACAGCCCTTGGAATCCGAAGAAGAGCCGCCGGACTGCTGGAGCGGATTCGTAGATGGAGCTTCAAACAAGATGGGAAGTGGAGCTGGTATTTTACTTGTCGCTCCCGACGGACACGAGGTAACCTACTCACTTCGGTTCCTATTCCCCACTACTAATAATGAAGCCGAGTACGAAGCCCTCCTGGCCGGACTCCAGTTAGCGCAAAGTCTGCTCGTCAAGTCTCTCAAAGTCCATTGTGATTCACAAGTCATAGTAAATCACATGTTGGGTACAAGTGAAGCTCGTGACGAGAGAATGAAGAAGTATTTGGACAAAGCGCAAAGCATCAGCCGAAGTTTCTCCTATTTTCGGATAATCCGCATTCCCAGAGCGGAAAATAGCCGAGCAGATACCTTAAGTAAGTTGGCCTCAGATCCGAGCTCAAAGGCGGAAGAATTAATGCATCAAAGCATTGATGAAGCCGAGGTACATTCAGTATCCAGCTCGCCGAACTGGATGACGCCGATCTTGCAGTATCTGGATCAAGGACAATTGCCCGAGGATAAGAGAGAAGCTCGGAAGATCACGTGCCGAGCACTTCGGTACGAACTTCATGAAGGAGTCCTCTTTAGAAAGTCTTACCTCCAGCCATTATTGCGGTGCGTAGGACCAGAAGAGACGGACTACATCCTCAGAGAAGTTCATGAAGGATCGTGCGGCAGCCACATCGGAGCTAGAGCCTTAGCTAAAAAAGTTCTAAGATGGGGATATTATTGGCCAACCTTGGTACAAGAAGCAGTGCAGCTCGTCAAGACCTGCCCGAAGTGCCAAATCCATGCAAATATCCCAAGGATGCCGCAGACCGATCTATCCACTATGCAGAGCCCTTGGCCTTTTATGCAATGGGGCATAGACATAGTGGGACCACTTCCTCAAGCTCCTCGGCAAATGAAATTCCTAATCGTTGCCGTGGACTACTTTACGAAGTGGGTGGAAGCTGAACCATTAGCTACGATAACGAGCTCGAAGGCATTGGATTTCGTCTGGAAGAACATAGTGTGCCGATTTGGCATACCCCACATCCTCATCTCGGATAACGGGACTCAGTTCACCGACAAGACGTTCAAGAATTGGTGCCAAGAGCTGAATATTCAACAGCGGTTCACTTCGGTCTCTCATCCACAAGCAAACGGACAAACGGAGGTAACAAATCGTATCCTGGTGAAAGGGTTAAAAGCTCGGTTAGAACAAGCCAAAGGACAATGGGTAGAAAATCTCCCTCAATTCCTATGGTCCTACCGAACTACACCCACAACCTCCAACGGTGAAACTCCGTACAGTCTGGTGTACGGCACTGAAGCCGTAATTCCGGTGGAGATCGGCGTACCCAGTCCCCGAACTCTAAATTTCTCCTCAGAAATGAATGACGACGGACTGAGAGCCGAGCTAGATCTTGCCGAAGAAAGAAGAGAATTGGCATGCATAAAAGCAGCCAAGTACAAGGAGCAAGTAGCCCGGTATTACAACCAAAGGGTGAAGAAGCTGCAATTTCAAGTGGGAGATCTCGTCTTGAGAAACAACGAAGTAAGCCGAGCAGAAAAGCTGGGCAAGCTCGAACCCACATGGGAAGGTCCGTATCGGGTGTCAGAAGTCCTCGGCAAAGGGTCTTACAAATTGGCTCACATGTCAGGAGAACAGGTACCCCGAACATGGCACATTTCCAACCTCAAAAAGTTCCATTTGTAAGAGACAGTCCGGTCAGTCAGTCTTGAGTCCTGTTCAGTCAATGTGCTTTATTTGGTTTACTTGGTCTTTATTTGTCTCTGTGCGTTTTGTCTGTGTGTTTTGTCTGTCTCTGTGCGTGTCGTCTCTTACAAATGTTACTGAGGTATCTTGTTCTTCGAAGGCTGATCCCCTTCTTAGAACATATACAAGCCAACGATTGTGAGTCAAAGCTTCTACAGAAGATACAAGACCACAATTCAGCTTAAACAAGCAGTTCGTCTGAAACGAGCTGCAACAAGCCAACGATTGTGAGTCAAAGCTTCTACAGAAGATACAAGACCACAATTCAGCTTAAACAAGCAGTTCGTCTGAAACGAGCTGCAACAAGCCAACGATTGTGAGTCAAAGCTTCTAAAGAAGATACAAGACCACAATTCAGCTTAAACAAGCAGTTCGTCTGAAACGAACTGCAATAAGCCAACGATTGTGAAGTCCAAGCTTCTAAAGAGGATACAAGACCACAATTCGGCTTAAAAATCAAGCACTTCGTCTGAAACGAACTGCAACGAAAGTCCGATTCTCGCGATAAAACTTGCCTGAATTAGGACAAGGGAAAGTCTGATCCACGCGATAAAACTCGCCGAATTAGGACAAGGGAAAGTCCGATCCCCAAATTAGGACAACGGAAAGTCCGATCCGAGCGATAAAACTCGCCAAAATTAGGACCAAAGACGAGTCCGGTCAAAGATGTTTATTTCATCAGCCCAAAGACGAGTCCGGTCAAAGATGTTTATTTCATCAGACCAAAGACGAGTCCGGTCAAAGATGTTTATTTCATCAGCCCAAAGACGAGTCCGGTCAAAGATGTTTATTTCATCAGACCAAAGACGAGTCCGGTCAAAGAAGAGTTCACTTCATAAGACCGAGGACAAACATCAACTTACCCCGTACCTTTTTCCAGAATGCCGAAGTAATTCACTTCGCTTTCCGGGGGGGGTAGTGATGGAGTACGTACTAAACAAGCCCAACAGCAGTAAAAGCCTATCAGCCTAAAGCCCAAGAAAGAGTATCAGTTCGGCATGACTAAAGAGTATCAGTCCGGCATGACTAAAGAGTTCAGTTCGGCACAACCAAAGAGCTCGGCCCCAGCCTACAGCTCGGTAAAAGCCAACCGATCAAACTCTGCTCTCAGGTCGGCATCAAGCTCTACTCTCAGATCGGCAAAAGCTGCTCGGCAATAATTCAGCAGTTCGGTCTCAGTATTCGACCGAACTAGGAGATAGTGGACTCATGCAGGATTTCCACCTCCACTACACCCACGATCTATTTAGTGGTGTCAAGCAGTCATTAACTCATGCAGGATAGTGGACCCATGCAAGATCGCCACGATCTCCACGACATCCATTACCTAGTAAATGGCTGCATGCCACGATCTAGGTTCAAAGTATAAATAGAACCTAGATCAGATAGATAGGGTTAAGTTCTGTTAGACTCTCTCGCTTTCTAGAGATCAAATACAAAATAGCAAGTCTGTATTGTAAGCTGTAAGAAAACAGATCAAGCAATACAACTCTGCCCTCATTTCTTCCCGTGGACGTAGATTTACCTCAGTAAATCGAACCACGTAAAATCTCTGTGTCGTGATCTGTGTTTTCCAGCATTCATCACCATCAAAAATTCGCCGATTCATCAATAACTTATCACAATCGATCAAATTGAAAGTTAATAGAAACGTTAATCATGGACCAATTTTATACAATTTTTTCTTTATCTAAGAATAATGTCAAATATTATAACGCACACTTGTAAATATGTAAACCAATCAGGTGTCTATCAAAAATAAATAAATTATAAAAAAGTAAAATGTTTTTCCAAACTAATAGAAGCTTCGCGGCGAACCACCGTAGGCAATTACGTCAGCATGCTGCTAAATATTTTAAAAGGCAAATAATGTATAATACTATTAAGATTAAAATTAGTTAAATTTTAATGGAATGGAGCAATCCAAAGTCGGTTTTGTGGTATGATCGATCTCTATATTATTCGATTTTAAATTCATAGTCGGTTATAAATTATAATCCATACTTTCGGTTATATTTTAAGTTGAATATGATTATTGACCAATTAGTTAATTGAACCCAAGAAAACCTTAACCGTGCAATAATTTATTAATATTTTATTTTTCCAAATTTTGATAAATCCATAGAAGTCTCATAGTTATGTGTGGTGATTGTTTGCTTAGTAGGATACATGCACGCACGAATAGGCCAAGACTATACTAAGACGACTCTTCTATTTTTATATATCACATTTCAATAAAATTCACATCGACATATATGTGTGTAAATTATAATAATATGTACTATATTCAAAGTAAAAAATACAAATTGCTATAAAGTAACGTGAATTCATAGTATAAAACATGATGTAAATTATATTAATATGTAGTACTATTTTCATAGTAAAAAATACAAATTGTTATAGTAATGTGAATTCATAGTATAAATAGGAACTATTATTTTAAATATGACATGCTAACAGAGTATATCTTCATATATAATTTAAGATCGAAAATCCTATTTTTTTAGTTCAATTAAAACTAATTCTTCGTTACAGCATTTAAATACGTATTGTGGCCAATTTCTTGGAAGCTATACAATTTTCATTGTTGAGATATAATAATTGCACGTGACTATTTTCTTTCGAGAATATAGACATAAATAACAATATATACCACACGACACATTAATTCCAAATGTACGTACGTGGAATTAACTGTATATCTTTATATTAAAAAATTCGAACCAAAAAGTAAAAGCAATACTTTGTAGTGAAGCATAGGCTTGATTAGTGAAAGTTCTTTACTAGTAGTACTAAAAAGGAATTAGTCAAAATTTGACAACAAGATTTTCAAAGTCTCCACTTTAATTGAGACCCACGTTTCGTTCTCTATTTAAATATGGAGTACTATATATTAGTATTGCACATGCTATATTTATATACAAATATCACTAATAAATTTATCTAAATTACTGAAATGTAAAATGCATATCACGTGAAAAAAAAATTCAGAAAGGTTTGTTTTATTTTCAAATTTTTGCTATTAAGTAAACCATATCACACACATCTTCCAAAATTAAAATGGTGATATAATATAAGTATTAGTAGTGCTATAAATTAAGGATTCCATCTATGTACTAGAACATGGGTGGCTTTGGAGGTTTACTTATATAATCTACCTATATATTATAAGGTCGAAATTGTAGTCGAGAATAATATTCTGGTAGAAGCCAAAAACTTTAGATTTTAATGCTGTGATTAATTTGTAACTAGCTAATTAATTTATTCGGTCAATGCATATAATTTGTTCAGGTGTTAAATGTGGAATTCTTTATTGTCGGTTTAACTACAATCACAAAATGATGGCCATATTAGAATTGCATTCATACATACAACGAACAAAGACTTATGCACGTAAAATATACTCCGTCCGTCCACGAAAAATAGGGCACTTTCATTTTTCTGCACCCGTTTTGAAAAAATAATAATAAATAGTTAAAGTGGAGAGAAAGTAAAGTACGTGAGAGAATAATGTATAGAAGTCTCTTGTCTATGTTATTATCTCTCTTACTTTTCTCACTCTCTACCTTAACTATTTATTATCATTTTTTCAAAACGATGGTAGAAAATGAAAATGCCCTATATTTCGTGGACAGAGGGAGTATTCAAGATTTCACCAACAATATATTAAAGATTTTTTTATAAATAAGTTGAGCGTGTATTAAGATCTTTAAAATTATTTATAATATCTAACAGTTACTGTATATAGTATTTGATTAATTGATGTATCCCATAAAAGTATTCGACATGCTACACATTGGTTTTAAATAAAATACATAATCGCTCATAAACTTGCGATACCAACTTTCAAATTTGCATATTCAAACTTGCATATCAACCTATTGGCTTGTTCTAATTTTACAAAAAGTCAACATTCAAACGCTGACAGAGTTTAATAACTTACTTACATGATACCAGACATCAATCAAAACGATATACTATTATTTTATTATGTTAAATAGTTTTATTTGTTGAATTAGGTTTGATAATAAGAAAAAATTGAGATGTGATGGAGAAAAAGAGAACCGAGAATCAAGCGAGAAATAAGATGGAAGAGGCTACAACAAATAAAATTATTTGATTTAATTTTTTTTATTTAATTGTTTCACTACCTATAATGTAATGTCATTGTTGTTGACGTCCGATAATAAGACGTAAGTGTATTCTCAATTCTCAATGCATGTCAGTGTTCAAATTTTGATGGGTTATAAAATCAAAACAAACCAAGAATTTAGTAATTTACATACAAATTTTAAAGCATGTATACAACATCAAAATTGAGCGAATATCTAGCAATTTATAGAAAATACCGATATGAACTCATGTGTCTACACTTTCATCATATAAAATGTTATAGATCTATCTATTCTTTTATCATATAAAATATATTCGAGTGCAATGTGTAGTTTAAAGTTACTCTTTAGTACATTGAAGATGACTAATAATAGACCAATCAAATCTTTTGTCTCCACACATGTATAATACGATCTTGGGGACCAATCAATCACTCACCTCTTGAATGCATAAACTCAACAATACATGTATCCCCTAATTCACACCAATCTACAAATCAAGACCACACACCCTACATAGAGTTGAGTAATTAAAAGAGCCATATATAGGAGTATAAACTATTTTTTATTTTGAATAATGAGGATTTATTGATTTTACTTTTGTGGCTTGATTATGTTGTGTTGTTATCCTTTTCATGTGATTGTTTGTGGTTGATGTGAGGTATTGGGAGGTCCTTCTGCCGTCATTTGGTGTTTTCTTCTTTTTGTGCATATATAGTTAATTCTTTATTGTACTAATGTCTTAAATATTTTATATTGTTGTAGATTGTCTAGCTTGTTATTGTTATATTGCTGAATCATTGGATCGCTGTAAACATATAACTAAAATCATTTTTTTACATCCCTCTACTGTAACAACAATATCAGAATTTTTCTAGTAGAATCTACATTTACATTTTTATACGATCTTGAACCGACATTAGACGTATTTACTTTACCCACCAAACACTCTTTCAAAGTAACAAAACATGAACCAAACAATCCATCACTACTAATCAAGTGTACTTGACTTCTCAAACACCTCATAATCAAATTCATAACCCTATGGTTACCATTAACAAAACATGCCAATAAGTAATGACCCAAATTCAATCTACTACTCCCCACTTGACCCCAATCGTCCACGGCAACAATTTTGGGACTTTTCACAAGTGGGAAATGGCCTTTTCCTGCCACGTGGCCCTAGAGCTCCAACATGTACTAAATATTTTTATTTTTTATGTTAAAAGAATCAGACAGGCTGGAAAGTGCGCTGTTGAAAGGGATTAGATTGACACGTGGATTTAAATATGGGGCAAGGCCAATTTATATTAGGCGCTTCTCAACTCAAAAGGCCGTTTATTCATATTTGACCCTTCCCCATTTCCACTCTTATCCACAATTCAATTTTTTTTGCTTATAAAAAAATCTACTAGGGTTTAATTAGTTCAATTTGGAACTTCCAAGGGTGGTTTGGGTATTTCAAGTCAAAATTTTGGAACCCACTATGACTTATATTAGCACTATATTAATAATACATCCTAATCCTATCTTTTAGTTAGAGATCTAGCATAGTTGATTAGGTTTGTTTTATATCTAATCAAGATTTTTAATAGAGTTATTGATGTTTCCAAAGGGACATTCAAGAGATTTCTACTTATGTGGAGTATGTAAAATATATAAAAATAATTTTGATTTTTATGAATTTAAAAGGAGAAAATTACCCCCGTCCCATAGTAGATGTCACACATTTCCTCTTTTGGAAAAAGTTTCATCTCGCATCAATTATAAAATTATATTTTCTCTCACTACTTAACATACAAAACAACATCTCCTAAAATCTCGTGTCATCTCCCAAGTGTGCCATCTTCTTTGGGACGGAGGGAGTATTATTTAATCTTAATTTGTGGTTGACTTTTGGTCAATCTCACATCTTTCAAATTATGCAAATTGAATAATAATTTTACTACAATTATGCAAGAAAAATTCCAAATCGTGAAAGCCCGAATTTGTGAATACTTGAATGCGGTTTGGTTGTTTTGAATCTAAATCCTGCTCATATATATGCATCGAAATTGCAGTATAGTGAAGTTTTAAAATTTAGATGTTAATGATGCAAATTGAGAAAAACTTAATGTTGGATCAGTTCCATCTGGATGATAATGTTTTAAAGAATTTAATATGTTTTGTGGGTGAGTCCTACTTTTTTAATATGTTTTGTGGGTGTCTACCACCCATTTCACCAAAAGAAATGTCCCATAAGACAATTGCTGACTTGTAATAATTGTTAGTCGTTGGAGTAGCTCTTTTGATATACTATATGCTAACTTTTTAAAGTAGCCAATGAAATATATGTTTATAACCAAATTATCGAGCAACACTAATGTTTGACTTGAATAAGGTTTATAATATCCAAGCCAATTATAACTGATCAAACAAAATCAAATTACTATTTTGAAAATTCGAGGAAACATCAAGGAATACCACTTCTAGTAGTATACGAATTTTGAAGGCAAAATGTTATTCTACTTGAAATAAAATAAATAATTCCAAGATAGTATCCCACCAATATCCAATCAAAGAATTAATTTTATTAAATTAAATTAAATTAAATGTGATCTACTACATACATTGAAGAGTCTTTGACCAAATTACCTACCAAAACGAAGTCGCCCGACCCGACAGCGCGTGGAAGCCAAACATTTTCATTTAGGCGTAACCGGGTCCGGGTTACCGGGTCAAGCTTTGAGTCGCCTATAAATACGATCCTCTCATTTCTCCTTCTCACAAATCACAATCTCTCCACGCAAAAAGCGACCTCAAAAACTAGTATTTTATTAATCATGGTGCAGCTGAAGAAGAAACTTTCCGGCAAAATGAGACTCAAATACACTCCTCCCTACGCCGGCGCCGGCGACATGCCGGAACCGGATATGTTCGTCCTCACCTCCGCCGGTCAGCGAATTCCGGCGCACTCTAAGATTTTGGGTAAATTTACTCTCTGATCTTCAATTGTGTTGATTCATCAGCTTAATTCAGTTCTATTTGTGTGTTTGGATCGTTTTCCACTTCACTTTAGTTCGATTTGAATTCCAGAGCATTCAATTTTAACACAAATCTCTGTTTTTTGATCGGAATTGTTAAATTGTGGCATTTTTTTAATAAGTGGGGAAATTTGCAGGCATCAGCATCGGCGGTGCTGGAGAGCATAATCGAGAGGCCGGAGAAGCACCGGAGCACTGAACGGAAAATCACGATCTCCGGCGTACCGTACGACGCCGTCCATGTCTTCCTCCGTTTCTCTATTTGAATAAGTAAGTTTGTTGTTCTAATCAACATATGTATATTTTACTTTTTTTTTTATATTCAAAAAGCTATTCCAACTCTCAAGCTATAATTTTAAATTCGACCAATTAAAGAAGCACAAACAATAATTTTCACATCCGCCGTCCATTTCACAACCTCCTCGACACGTGGCTTATTATCCGCGTTCTTAGTTGGTGGATTGTAGATATTTTATTGATTCGAGTTACTGTTTTGGTAGGCGCGGCGAATTACAGAGTTTCCAACATCACAGGAACTTGGAATTCTGTCAAACTGTATTTACTAAATTGCCCTTCCGGTGTGATTTATTTCAGGTGCAGCGATGAGCATATGGAGAGCTATGGAATCCACCTCTTAGCCTTGTCGCATGTCTACTCTGTG
>NW_024599678.1:0-54259 GCF_004379255.2 Salvia splendens
AACCTTGCATGCATCACCTAAACTAACAGATCTAAAAAATCGAGCACATGAATAACTAGATCTCAACTCTAAACTACTGGAAATCATGTAAACATCACAGATCTAAAATTTAAGCCACCAATTGCGAAAGCATCAAGAAACATGAGTGTAAATAGCATCATCAACATGAAAATAAACCCAAAGCTTCATAAAACCAGAAATGGTGGAGATCCAAAGGCGGAGTCGTAATTCCTCGATGAAATCGAGAGGATCTAATCACATCGTCTCAAAAGTGGTTTAAAGAAAGCAAGGATCCAACGTTCGGAGTCGTCAATTCTACCGTCAAAACCATTGAACTAAGCTAAGAAATCAGCAACTAAACTAAACTAAGCTACGAAAGCTGTGACGCCCCACTTTTCGAACCCTAATTTTCGAACCCTAAGACGATTACATTTACTTTCTTTTATTGTCAAATTAATTGATGAATTGCTACGTGTTTGAATTGGTGACCTAATTTGATTTGACCGAGTCAATTTCGTTGATTTTTATGACGTGGCTTAAATTAATTGATGGGGATAATATATATTGCGGTGAATTATATTCCAAGGAGAGTGAGATTTTACTTAGGATCATAAATAATTACCTTGCTCTTTTTATTGTGGAAATTTCGACCACTACCAATTATTGGAGAGGAATTTTATTTCTTGGATTTAATTATTTGCTTTGGGATAATTATCCAAATTAAATCCTAAAGCCTAATTACCTTATTTCCTTTTGATAAAAATCGGCCCCTACTATTTTCCTTAGGGAGATTTCGAAATCTCCTAATTTGTGGGAGAAGGAAATTATTCATTATTTATTTTGATCCCTTAATTATTTCTTTCTATGCTTTAATTGGAATATCCTAGCAAATCTTGTCTTATCTTATTTTATTAAAGATTTGAAATTATTCCTTATTTAGGGGGAATAATACATGCCTATTTCCTATATTTGTGGGAGGATTTTTTATTTATTTTTCTGCTCCGTATTATTTTATTCTGCTCCGTGAAGATACCCAAATTAAATTAGAGGCTAATTAAATAGCCCTAAATTTCGAAAATCCTCCTTATTTCTTCCCCAAACTCACGCCACTCTCCCCATCAAATCTCCCCAAATCCCTCTCAAATTAATTACCCAAATCTTTGAATTAATGGTGGTTTATTCTATTCCCTAAACTCTATAAATAAAAGACTCCTAACCCTAGCCACCACACTCACACGCCTCCTCCCTCTCCCTCACGCCATTCTCTCTTTTTCATCTCCTCTCCCACTTGTTCTTCCACTCTACTCAAGATCCTTTCGAATTTCCAAGAGATTGTTGAAGAATCGAGACTTTATTCGTTCCTACCGATTGTTTCGTCCAAGAAAGGTAAAAATCAGACCCTATTCTTCATTCCTCTCCATCTAAACATTCTTTGACTCCCTCATGCATGTAGAGAGCGTAGGGAATTCAAATCCAAGGGTTAATCGGTGGGAATTTGCTTTTGTATGTGTGATTGCGTTTTGAATGAAATTGTTTGATGATTTAATGAATCTATGGTGAATGATATGTGATGTTACGAAAGCATGAGTACAAGGACTCTTTTGAGCATGTTTGTGTGTTAAAACCATGAAAATGTTGATTTTGAATAAATAGGGATAAACCCTAATTCGAATCTTTTTAAAGGCCTGAAAAAAACTGTGAGTTCGGACAGTATATTCTGACATGTATTTGACAGAACAAATGAACTCCGATTTGATAGATTCTTTTTCCTGAGTGAACTTCATGATGTATTCTGTGTTGTGTGTGAATTTCAACCCTTTTGGATAAAAGATGAATTTTTGGTGAATTTTTAAAGTTGACTGCGCAATTCTGCCATAAAATGCTTTCTCGACCAGTAGGATACGTTGTTGATTTGACCGACCAAAAAGGGGTAATTTGACATGAAATTTAAACTGGAAGTTATTTGATGAGTCTACTATATCGTGGTAAAGTTTTAGCCCCAACGGAAGTCGGGTGAATATTTAATGATTTTTACAAAATAGTTGCGCAGTTCTGCCAGATTTCTACCTTTACAAAAACAACTATATTATTATGTTATGAATGACATACATGAATTATATATGTGATGGAGTGATGTGATATGCAAAGAGGTATGCTATGATGTGAATTCCATATGTTGATGGGAAAAAGGGAAGTTAGGGACATGCATAAATTTTAAGTCCATGTTGGTGACTGATTGGGAATACCTTATCTAAAGGTGAAAATTCGTGCGCTAAGCGTGATATCAAAGTGAAAGCAGTACTTGAGATTCTAAACGGTCGAGGTGGGCCCTCTTTTAAATAAGGACTATGTCATAATGTTTTATCGATGGAAATAACTATGATTATCATGCCTTGGTTTGTTTTTACGTGCCTATCTGATGTGGCTTTTGCCACTATTGTATAAATCGAATTCGGGTCCTCGTAGGGCTGCAAACCCTACTTGGATTAGTGTACACCTATGGTAGACTGTGTGCTAGCGTACGGGCTGGCCGGTCTAGTGACCTGGTTTGCGGCCGCATTCCTTGTCATGTATTGGCAGATATGGTTGACGTCTATGGGAAAATGACTGCGCAGTCGCTATTTTGAACAATGGAAAATATTTTGGGTGCCTCGGGCCTTTCTAAAGTAAAACCCGATGGTTACTTACGGATGGCATGATAACATATACTTTTATTTAAAATGTTTTCGGCATGAGCCACTGAGTATTATTTTTATAGTACTCAGCCCTGCATATGTTTTCACTATGTGTAGGTTGAGCGGCGACGAGCGGTTGGTGGTGTTGAGCAGGAATTAATAATAAACTATGGTCGTTTTGAAACTCCGAGTGTCGTTGTGTCTTCACACATGACGTCACTCTTCTCTTGGATGCTTCCGCTGTGATGTTTTCTTTACATATACTTTTTATTAAATTCTAAAACTGTTTTATTTGGGATATTTGCAAACTCGTTACTCTTTTTGAATAAATGTTAAACCCTTAGTCATTTACTTGTTGAACATAAATACTTTTGGTCGTTTTATTTATTAAACTTAAATTCTTGGTCAAACTCTTGTTGAAAACCCTAGTCTTCTATGTCTGTCAATTAAGTCCTTTTAATCACGATCGCCCGCATTTATTAACCCTAGAGGGCGGTCGTGACAGTTTGGTATCAGAGCCTCAGTTTCTTTCCGCTCTGGACCCAAGAGTCTTGTTTGAGTCAAAATCTATGCATGTGTAATTTGGTTAAATGATAAACATCGGAAGCTCAACACCACAACTCGTCCCCGCCCAACCACGAAGAATGAGGTAACAAGTATGTTGATGGATTTTTATATGAACTTGTGAAATATTGGAAATATCGATGGGAATATTACTCTGGCATGAAAGTACTTCTATGGGGATTTGAGATTTTATGTAGCATGTTGAAAATTTTTGCTTAAAATATGAATTGATGAAAAGGCATGGATATGAAATTGATATTTGCGCTTATGCCGAGGTGAATGTTGTTATGAAGATGAACTCGTATGATTTACTCGAGTATGTGTTAACCCGATGGGTTGGATGAAATTATATGATGATGATTTATGCGATTACATTATACAACCATATCTATGATAGTAATTTGAGCATGCTTCTGTACCTAGTTGTAAATTGTGCGATGAATGCAAGACTTTGCGATAATAATGAACGTAGAGATGCGAAATGCTTAGTGCAAGGCGAGCGGCCTATGGGGAAGCCGGCATACTACGACTCGACGAAATGCGAAAATGCGCGAACCAATAACCTTGGAATATTCAAAACTTTGACATGATGCGATCACATGCTTAAACCTTTCGATATATATATATAGCCATCTTCATAGGCATCATGTTCTCAGCATCTCTTTTTGAATCTTAAACCCCATTGCTTCCTTCTATCCTTGGACTGATGCTGAGTTTTCTTGTTTTTCCCTTTAGATGGTCCATCAGTATTATGCCCCGATGCGAAATCGTTACTCCAGCATAGGGACCATCCAGTTGAGCGCTACCGAGACTACGAGTGGGATGGGAAGCTTTTCCTTATGTCTTATGTCACCGGGTTTTATGATAAGTGGATGAACGCTTACGCGTATGGGGGAGCCACCCATCACGAGGGAATCCAAAAGCTCATCCACACTTTACCACCGCCTTGGGACGAGTGGACCGCTCAGGCATCTCGGTGTTTCATATGGTATAGCCCGCCCGAATACACCGCACGGGGTGATTTGGTTGGCCTTATAGAGGTGCTACTTCCGGCTATGACAACTGCTTTTGACGGACCGCCACGTGCTCCACCTCCACATATCTATCCGCCGATACAAGCCCGCATGCGGAGGAATCGCTGCGACAGGGAGCCACATGTCTCCCGTATTCCTAAGAGAATGAGACTCGGGATGCGTGTTTCAGCCCCTCTAAGAATCGAAGAGAGGTCGATGGGATGCTCGGGATGACCCCTCCACCCGTGGGTGCCGAGGAGGAAAGTGAGGAGGAGGATCCCGAGGAGGAGGAGGACCCAAATGAGGAAGGTGTTGGAGAAACCGAAAAGAAACAGGATGAGGGTGGACAGGATTAGACACAATGGTTCTAGAACTTTTTATTTCGATTTCCCACGTTTTTGATACTTTACCTTTTTGCTTGACTCTAGTTTTTCTCTTTCCATGTTGTTTTACCCTTTGTTTTCGTGATGATGGAACTAAGACCTCTTGGAGGCAACGTTTGATAATTCTATGGAAATTTTTGTCTTTTGCTATTCTATTGTGCAATAACTCGATACCATTTCTTATTATTCAACTGTGCAATTACCTTTTGCTATACTACATTGTAATCGTCCTTTCCTAATTGCACAATTATCTTTGACACACTATCTTTGCTACTCGATTGTACAATTGTTTCTTGCCATAATTTGAAACCATCCTAACCATCTCATTATACAACTGTCTTTTGTTGTCCTATTGCACAATCATATCCTACTATCGTTGTCTTTTACCATTCTCTTGAATACCTATGATTTCCACTCTATTGTACAAATTGTCTCATATCCTTTTACTATCTTGTTGAGCAATCACTCTTTTGCGACCTTGTGATGCAATTGCCTCTTGCTATACCGTTCCATGATTGCTCCCTTACTATCATTTGTGCAGTTGTATTTCGATACCTTGTCTTGCAAAAGCTCCTTGTTATTCTATGATGTAATTGTCCCTTGATTCCATTCCACCAAAACCACACAACTATTCTTGGGATTTCGAATAAATGCATAATAATAATTCTTGTGATGCCGCCAAGACGCAATGTAAGACGTGAGAACCCGGAACCTACCCCTCAGACGGTAGAAGGAAGTGTGACACAACCCATCCCTCCACCACCACCTTCTCCACCTCCGGTTGACCGTGAGATCGTAAAGTTGTTCTTAAGTCAGAAACCTCCCGTCTTTGATGGAATGGGGGAGCCAGCCACGGCCGAATCTTGGATACGCTCATTAGAGCGCATTTTCGCAATCTTGGGGTGCAACGATAGAGAACGAATGACTTGTGTGACCTACCAGCTAACCGAGGCTGCCGACTTTTGGTGGGACACACGGATGAAGACAATGCCCCGAGAGCAAGCAGCGGGAATGACTTGGGAGGGTTTCAAGACAGAGATATACGATAAGTATGTACCCAAAAGCTATCGGAAGGCGAAGGCGTCTGAATTCTACAACCTGACCCAAGGGCGCATGACTGTGACCGAGTATGATCGTGCGCTCAGCAGCATGACTCGATATGCACCTGATCAAGCCGATACCGACGAAAAGCTGGCCGAAAAGTTCCGTGGAGGACTAAGGCCTGAGATAAGAATGTCGTTGGCTAGTCGTGGGAAACTACCCTACGCGGAAGCTTTGGCCCTTGCACTAGACATTGAGGCAGCTATGCCCCAGGAGAGGGTGAAGGATAACACCGCTTTGGCACCACCTCCACCACACCACTCCCGAGAGAAGAGGAAGTGGGAGGGAAACAAATCCCATATGACAACAAGAGGTATCAGCACACCTCGAACCAACCGCAGTATGGGAGAGGTCAAAACTCATCTAACCAGAGAGGCGACTTCCGACCCAAGCCACCCCAATGCAACGTGTGCTCCAAGTATCACTTTGGAGAGTGTAGAATCCAGAGTACCGCTAAGTGCTTTAACTGTGGGGGGAAGCGGCCACTTCTCTAGAGAGTGTCCTAGTAAGAGGGTGGCAACAGAGTCGAGGCAGAACACTCAAGGACCCCGCATGCAGCCAAGGGCGCCGCAAATAGAATCAAGGGGAAATCGCGACCAACCTCCGCGACAGCAGCAGCCCTACCGCCAAAGACTTCCCTCTCAGGCTAGAGCATATGCCTTGAGTCGGAAACAACCCAAGATCGAACAAGGGAACCAAGAAAACGGAAACCTGGCAGGTATGGGCAAAATCCTCGACACTCCTATCGTTGTGTTGTTTGATACGGGCGCATCGCATTCATTCATATCTGATTTGTGAGTGGATACTTTGAGCTTGCCTGTTAGCAAATCTGAACATAAGATGGTAGTGTCTTCACCAGTGGGTGGGACAATAGAAATCTCACGAACATGCCCGAACGTAGAAATTGTTATGGGAGGCCTTAAGATAGTCGCTCATGATCTGCAAGTTATGGCGATCGGGGACATCGAAGTAATTTTAGGAATGGATTGGTTAACCTCGAACTTTGTGACGATTCGTTGTAAGGAGAGACAGATATCTCTACAAACCCCGGGAAAGGAACCCATCGTGTACCATGGAATCTCGATGAACCAGCGAATCTCTATCATCTCTGCGCTTCAAGCTAGTACGATGGTGAGGAAATGACATCCTGCTTATCTCGTCTATCTACAAGGAGAGGAGAAAAGAGAAAGGAAAATGGAAGACGTAGCCGTCGTACGGGAATTTCCGGACGTTTTTCCCGAAGCATTGCCTGGACCACCACCCAGATCGACAATTGGAGTTCACAATCGACCTAGCACCAGGGTCGGCACCTGTGTCCAAGGCACCATATAGAATGGCGCCTAAAGAGTTAGAAGAACTCAAGATACAGCTCCAAGAGCTTATGACCTGGGTTTCATTAGACCCAGTGTTTCACCGTGGGGCGTGCCTGTGCTTTTTGTAAAGAAGAAGGGACGGATCGATGAGAATGTGTATCGATTATCGTAGCTGAACAAGATGACTCTCAAGAACAAATATCCACTGCCAAGGATAGATGACCTATTCGATCAACTTCGAGGAGCCGGTGTATTCTCGAAGATGGACTTAAGGTCCGGATATCATCAGTTGAGAGTCCGACGAGAAGATATATAAAAGACGGCCTTTCGAACGAGATATGGTCACTATGAATTTGTCGTGATGCCGTTTGGTTTGACGAACACACCTGCGATATTCATGGACTTGATAAATCGAGTGTTTCATCAGCACTTGGATAAGTTCGTTTTGATGTTCATAGATGACGTACTAGTTTACTCGAAGAATGAGAAGGAGCACGAGGAACATCTGCGAATCACCTTGGAGACTTTGAGGAGCGAGAAGTTGTACGCCAAATTCAGTAAGTGTGAGTTTTGGCTTAAGGAAGTAAATTTCCTTGGTCACATCGTGTCGGCAGGAGGAATTCGAGTAGATCCTGCTAAGGTTGAGGCGATGCAACAGTGGAAAGCACCTTCAACACCAAATGAGATTCAGAGTTTCCTAGGTTTGGCAGGATATTATCGAAGGTTTATAGAAGGGTTCTCCAAGATAGCAAGACCCATGACACAACAACTCAAGAAGGGGGTGAAAGTCAATTGGACTTCCGAGTGCGAGGCAAGTTTTCAACTCTTGAAGGAAAAGCTAACTAGTGCACCGATCTTAGCTGTGCCAGAACCTGGAGTGAACTACGTGGTATACACGGAATCTTCGAAGGTGGGACTTGGATGTGTTTTGATGCAAAACAACAAGGTGATTGCTTACGCATCCCGACAATTGAGGCCCGCACGAGTTGAACTATCCAACCCACGATTTGGAGTTAGCAGCAGTGGTACACGCCTTGGAGACATCATCTCTACGGAGTTCGATGTGAGATATTTACGGACCACAAAAGCCTGAAATATTTCTTCGAGCAAAAGGATCTAAACATGCGACAACGAAGATGGCTCAAATTGGTGAAAGACTACGATTGTGGCATCAATTACCACCCTGACAAGGCAAATGTAGTGGCAGATGCCTTGAGCCGGAAATGTCATTCCCAACTGGCCACCTTTCTCACCAACGAGAAAGCCTGGTCCGCGAGTTTAGTAAGATGCGTTTGGAGGTAGTGAGAGCACCTGAAACGGTGGAAGCGCGAATTGCCACTTTAGTTGTTGAACCTGATCTAAGGTCGAGAATTGTTGAAGCACAACGGATGGATGCGAAACTAGAGAAAATACATGTAGAGGTGCGAACCGGCGAATCTGGAAACTTTAGTGAAGAAGGTGACTACGCTCTTACCTTCAAAGGAAGACTATGCATTCCGGACAACGAGGAGCTCAAAAACGAAGTGATGAGCGAAGCACATGAGACTCCTTACTACACCGCCCACCCAGGAAGTACGAAAATGTACCAAGACTTGAAGAAGTCCTTTTGGTGGAACGGTATGAAGAGGGATATAGCGGCATTCGTGGAGCGCTGCTTAGCCTGCCAACAGGTGAAGGCTCTCTATCAACGACCGTATGGAAAGTTGCAACCACTAGAAATCCCCGAGTGGAAATGGGAACACATTGCCATGGACTTTGTGACAACATTGCCAAAGACGCAAAGAGGGAATACTTCCATATGGGTAATTATAGACCGACTCACCAAGAGTGCACACTTCATACCGATACCCATAACCTATGGATCAAACAAGCTAGCTCAAGTGTATATAAAGGAAATAGTGCGACTGCATGGAGTCCCAGTGACGATCACGTCTGACCGTGACCCGAAATTCACATCAAGATTTTGGATCAGCCTACAACGTGAGCTAGGAACTCGTTTGAATTTTAGCACCGCTTTTCACCCGCAGACAGACGGGCAATCCGAAAGAACGATCCAAACTCTCGAGGATATGTTGAGAGCCGCGGTGTTGGACCGAGGAGGAAGTTGGGAGTCCGCACTACCACTGATCAAATTCGCCTACAACAACAGCTTCCAGGTAACGATTAACATGGCGCCGTACGAAGCCTTGTACGGGAGGAAGTGTAGATCCCCGCTCTACTGGGACTAAGTTGGCGAGAGAAGAGTACTTGGCCCCGATGCAGTTGAAGAGATGGTTAGAATCGTCCGAAAAATTCGCGAGAAGATAAAGGAAGCTCAAGACAGACAGAAGTCATACGCGGATGTACGACGAACCGACTTACAATTTCAAGCTGGCGACAAGGTTTTTCTCAAAGCATCCCCGTCAAAAGGGATAACGCGTTTTGGTGTCAAGGGAAAGTTGAAGACGCGATTTATTGGGCCTTATGAAATCCTCGAAGGAGTGGGCCCTGTTGCATACCGTTTGGCGCTACCCCCAAGCCTTGGGAACGTGTACAACGTCTTTCATGTGTCGCAATTGCGGAAATATGTGTTTGACCCGAAGCACGTGATTCACTACAAGGAAGTCGCGTTGAACCCGGACTTGAGCTACGAATAGAGACCCCAAGCGATATTAGACCGAAAGGTCCAAAATGTGAGAAATAAACCAGTTGCTTACGTGAAAGTACATTGGAGAAACCACGGGCATGAAGAAGCCACGTGGGAGCTCGAGGAAAAGATGATGGAGTTATACCCAGAACTCTTCCCATGAGAGTACCAAATTTCGGGACGAAATTTCTTTTAAGGGTGGTAGGATGTGACGCCCCACTTTTCGAACCCTAAGACGATTACATTTACTTTCTTTTATTGTCGAATTAATTGATGAATTGCAACGTGTTTGAATTGGTGACCTAATTTGATTTGACCGAGTCAATTTCGTTGATTTTTATGACGTGGCTTAAATTAATTGATGGGGGATAATATATATGGCGGTGAATTATATTCCAAGGAGAGTGAGATTTTACTTAGGATCATAAATAATTACCTTGCTCTTTTATTGTGGAAATTTCGACCACTACCAATTATTGGAGAGGAATTTTATTTCTTGGATTTAATTATTTGCTTTGGGATAATTATCCAAATTAAATCCTAAAGCCTAATTACCTTATTTCCTTCTTGATAAAAATCGGCCCCTACTATTTTCCTTAGGGAGATTTCGAAATCTCCTAATTTGTGGGAGAAGGAAATTATTCATTATTTATTTTGATCCCTTAATTATTTCTTTCTATGCTTTAATTGGAATATCCTAGCAAATCTTGCCTTATCTTATTTTATTAAAGATTTGAAATTATTCCTTATTTAGGGGGAATAATACATGCCTATTTCCTATATTTGTGGGAGGATTTTTTATTTATTTTTCTGCTCCGTATTATTTTATTCTGCTCCGTGAAGATATCCAAATTAAATTAGAGGCTAATTAAATAGCCCTAAATTTTGAAAATCCTCCTTATTTCTTCCCCAAACTCACGCCACTCTCCCCATCAAATCTCCCCAAATCCCTCTCAAATTAATTACCCAAATCTTTGAATTAATGGTGGTTTATTCTATTCCCTAAACTCTATAAATAAAAGACTCCTAACCCTAGCCACCACACTCACACGCCTCCTCCCTCTCCCTCACGCCATTATCTCTTTTTCATCTCCTCTCCCACTTGTTCTTCCACTCTACTCAAGATCCTTTCGAATTTCCAAGAGATTGTTGAAGAATCGAGACTTTTATTCGTTCCTACCGATTGTTTCGTCCAAGAAAGGTAAAAAATCAGACCCTATTCTTCATTCTTCTCCATCTAAACATTCTTTGACTCCCTCATGCATGTAGAGAGCGTAGGGAATTCAAATCCAAGGGTTAATCGGTGGGAATTTGCTTTTGTATGTGTGATTGCGTTTTGAATGAAATTGTTTGATGATTTAATGAATCTATGGTGAATGATATGTGATGTTACGAAAGCATGAGTACAAGGACTCTTTTGAGCATGTTTGTGTGTTAAAACCATGAAAATGTTGATTTTGAATAAATAGGGATAAACCCTAATTCGAATCTTTTTAAAGGCGTGAAAAAAAACTGTGAGTTCGGACAGTATATTCTAACATGTATTTGACAGAACAAATGAACTCCGATTTGATAGATTCTTTTTCCTGAGTGAACTTCATGATGTATTCTGTGTTGTGTGTGAATTTCAACCCTTTTGGATAAAAGATGAATTTTTGGTGAATTTTTAAAGTTGACTGCGCAATTCTGCCATAAAATGCTTTCTCGACCAGTAGGATACGTTGTTGATTTGACCGACCAAAAAGGGGTAATTTGACATGAAATTTAAACTGGAAGTTATTTGATGAGTCTACTGTATCGTGGTAAAGTTTTAGCCCCAACAGAAGTCGGGTGAACTTTTAATGATTTATACAAAATAGTTGCGCAGTTCTGCCAGATTTCTACCTTTACAAAAACAACTATATTATTATGTTATGAATGACATACATGAATTATATATGTGATGGAGTGATGTGATATGTAAAGAGGTATGCTATGATGTGAATTCCATATGTTGATGGGGAAAAAGGGAAAGTTAGGGACATGCATAAATTTTAAGTCCATGTTGGTGACTGATTGGGAATACCTTATATAAAGGTGAAAATTCGCGCGCTAAGCGTGATATCAAAGGGAAAGCAGTACTTGAAATTCTAAACGGTCGAGGTGGGCTCTCTTTTAAATAAGGACTATGTCCTAATGTTTTATCGATGGAAATAACTATGATTATCATGCCTTGGTTTGTATTTACGTGCCTATCTGATGTGGCTTTTGCCACTATTATATAAATCGAATTCGGGTCCTCGTAGGGCTGCAAACCCTACTTGGATTAGTGTACACCTATGGTAGACTGTGTGCTAGTGTACGGGCTAGCCGGTCTAGTGACCTGGTTTGCGACTGCATTCCTTGTCATGTATTGGCGGATATGGTTGACGTCTATGGGAAAATGACTGCGCAGTCGCTATTTTGAACAATGTAAAATATTTTGGGTGCCTCGGGCCTTTCTAAAGTAAAACCCCGATGGTTACTTACGGATGACATGATAACATATACTTTTATTTAAAATGTTTTCGGCATGAGCCACTGAGTATTATTTTTATAGTACTCAGCCCTGCATATGTTTTCACTATGTGCAGGTTGAGCGGCGACGAGCGGTTGGTGGTGTTGAGCAGGAATTAATAATAAACTATGGTCATTTTAACATTCCGAGTGTCGTTGTGTCTTCACACATGACGTCACTCTTCTCTTGGATGCTTCCGCTGTGTTGTTTTCTTTACATATACTTTTTATTAAATTCTAAAACTGTTTTATTTGGGATATTTGCAAACTCGTTACTCTTTTTGAATAAATGTTAAAACCCTTAGTCATTTACTTGTTGAACATAAATACTTTTGGTCGTTTTATTTATTAAACTTAAATTCTTGGTCAAACTCTTGTTGAAAACCCTAGTCTTCTATGTCTGTCATTTAAGTCTTTTTAATTACGATCGTCCGCATTTATTAACCTTAGAGGGCGGTCGTGACAAAAGCGGCGGCGTTAAGCGCCTATAAGAGTTTCCTACCTAAACTACGAGAATGGTAGCGTTAAGCGCTAACGAGAACTTCCTACCTAACTACCATAGTGTTAAGCGCTCCCTTCTTCATTCATGTTGGTCCCTTTATATAGGGAGGCTTCAAGCTCGAATCCCTAGGGTATGCTCTTCATGATTTGACGTTTGTATCCTTAAAATAGGATCTTTTGAATCTGCTCATTTCTTCACTTTTTTCTGCTCCATTTTCCCCGCCCCGGGTAATTTGTGTGCTTTCCTAGGCCCGACAAATTTTTTACGCACCTGCTCTCCTTATCATTCTCTTTGATCTAGCGGATTTTGGACAATTTTTACTCCTTTTCTGCTCATTTTGCATTTGCTCGGTCAATTTGCAGCATCTACTTGAACCAGCAAATATGTGCACACTTAATCTCAAATTTGCGCATTATCTCCCCAAAAAAAGCATGTAATATCACCAAAAACCAATGCATGAAACGAGCCTTATCAGCCCACCCGTGTTCAGTCCAGATCTAGTAACGACCGGGTTGGTTGCTTCTCGGATCCTCCAGTTGGATTCTGTATCTCTCCAGTCGGTTGTATTATTCCAGTGCCTAAAGTTCAGGCCTCTGTTCATAAACTGAAAAAGAAAAAGAAAATAACAAGATTAAAAATGTGTATACCAAATATCTCAAATACAAGTACATATAACGCCATCCATCCCCGGAGCCATTTGAAAGATGGGTTTTCCCCTTGAACTTCTTTAAACTGAAGTTGCGCCATTTGAAAGATGGGTTTAAAAATATGTATACCAAATATCTCAAACACAAGCACATATAACGCCATTTGAAAGATGGGTTTACTCCAACTCTACACCAACTAGTTCAACTCTCATGAAATGGCTAGAACAGAGTACTCCTCAGAATTTAAGAACCAAGTGGTTCAGTTCATCATTGGAAAATGTGTCAACAGTGTACCACCCCCCATGGCACATTGAAGGAAGCTCAACTAAAGTTCAAAATCTGTCGTCAAACCACCAAAAGACCACAAAATATGTATACCAAATATCTCAAACACAAGCACATATAACGCTATCCATCCCCAGCGCCATTTGAAAGATGGGTTTTCCCCTTGAACTTCTTTAAACTGAAGTACTCAAAGTTCACATGTAAATTAAAACGTGTAGAGCATGCGCAACTTAATCTGGTCAGACAATAGACGATTCAAGCTGGATGAGAACTACTGTTCGCTGGGTGTGTGAACGGAGAGATTCAGGGCTTTCAAGACCTTAACCCACAATATTATAGATTAGTAAAAGGAAGTAAGGATCACACTTTTGAGACAAATTACAAATGCGAGTGGAGTTGGGATTGAGACATTTGGGAGGTTTGGCTGCAGCCACGCTTTTTAGTGGGTTAAGTTTAAACTAAGGGAAAGGAAACTGATCAACTAACTAAACTAAACTGATCAAGCTAGACTAGAGACATCATAACTGAGGAAAGGTAACTTGATCAACTAAGCTAAGAACGGAAAGGTAAAAAGCAACTTGGGACCACTGACACAAAATAAGCGCATTACCTAAAAAGCTGTAAACATCGAAAACGTGACAGGGACTGCAATCCTACCAAACTACTACCTTCTTCTTCGCTAAGCAGCTAAATAAAAACAATGGAATCAGAACTAAATAGAAAAACAAGCATAAAAACAGAAATCAGGCAAATCAAACTCAGATCCATATGAAATCGACGTAAAGAAAAGCAGATCTAAAGTATCTATCCTATTCTCATGCAAGTTGACGAACTAAAATGTAAATCTACCTATGAGAAAATATAAACAAGGCGGAACTAAAGCAAACGAAAGCAATCAAAACAGAAAACATCAGATCCAACACAACTTGAACTAAAAACTCCATTTCATAAACGATCTTCGGTAAACGTAACTAAAACAGAATTCTAAACAAGGATTCAAGAAACGATTAATGATGGAAAGGAAACTAGAGTAGCAACTGGAAGGAAAACATTAAAAAAACTAAGCTACGGAAACAATGAACTAAAAACAGAATAGAAATTGTTTTAACCCCTCGGGGTGAAACTAAAGCTCCAACTACGAAGACTTCTACGTAGATCCAGGTCCTTCCTTCCTAGACGAGGAAGAAGAGATGAAAACAGAGGTGAGAACGGTGACTCCTGCTACTAACTCCTTACTCTATGCTAAGAAAGTAAGGTGAAAATAAGGTGACTGAAGGTGATGATAGTATCGAACTCCCTTCTTGTGTGCACTCTCTTCGTATTTATAGGATGATGTTGGACCCAAATCTCTAGGGTAAACCCATCCTATCTTGACATTTATACCCTTGAGATGCCATCTTTTCTTCTCTCTCCTATGACTCATCACTTCATGTGTTAAACTCCACTTGATCAACTTGTCGGTTGGGCATGCTTCACTGTTCACACGCAACTGATCAACTTGGCTTCTTTTATGGCCATTTTTCGCTCCTTTTCTGAGTTGATCAAGTTGATCCTGCACTTTCCACTTTTACACTTTATAGCCCCCCTGCACACTCAAATTCACCACTCTTTTCGCATATTATCAGCCATGTTAGTGTAATAAACCGTACAAAACCATGCTTATAACGAGCCCTATCAAACTGCTCACACTTAAACCATGTTTGTCCTCAAGTATGAGAGAACAAAAAGAAAAGGGCAAGTTACATGCATGGGTCCCTGACCGACTCTTAAAAACTAAACAGACTCACTGACTCAAAAGCAACACTTAATCAAACAATTACATCTCCATGTTTGAAACTGGCTCAACTTCTGCCAATATTCCCCACAAGCTTAAGGTCATTCCAAATATTTTGCAGTCTCAAATTCCTCCTTCCCTTTAGTTCAGTCTGATCAGCCTATTAGTTCATCAAAGATAGCCCCTATTCTAGCCAACTGTTAGATTCACTCGGTCATGCATTTCTTACCAAAGATGTTAGGACCATTCTCTCATTCATTTTGCCATACCACTGATGCTTGAGTTCCATAGGCACAGATTAGTTCCTTAAGGTTTTTTATTAAGGTTGTAACGGGGACAGGGGTTGTGATGTAGATAGGCAAGGTCCTAAGGTCCTAAGTTCATAAGAAAACTCGAAGAAAACAGCGAAGGACATGTGAACTCAGGAACAAAATTGGAGCAGCCTCCCTATTAGACTTTTAGACTTCCCAAAATTGGACAACATCCCTTGGCCATTTTGGCCTTATTCATCTAACTTTTCTACCGCAGGGTCAGGTTACATTATTTTCTGCCCTGCCTAAACTAGATTTTTTTTGGGGGTCAGGTTATATTTTCTCCTGCCCTTTATTTTACTATTTCTCTCTTTTTCTGGGTCAGGTTATAAGTGCATGCCCTTTTCTCTTCTTTCTTTCTTTCTTCCTATCCCTTCTACCCCCAATTGGTTGGCTACTCCATTCTGCCCCCTTATTCACATGGCATGGAGGTTCATGGGTTCAATAGAAGGTGAATTCATATTGTAGGCTCAAATTGGGTAACTAGGGGGTACCTTTACAACGAGGCGGGTTCTTCTAGTTCAAAAAGAAAGAGGTCCAACTGGTTATTTCCTATTGCCTTTAGTCCTCATTAGCCTATGTCATTTCCCTTTCAGCATCAAGTGGCAGCGACTCTATATTTTTTTATTTCAGTAGAAAGTGTTCTACTCTGTCTTATAACTCACTTTTAGAGGGCTTCACAGTTGGCTAAAAATCTGGGCCCTTCCATCGTTCTTACTTCGTCCAGACTGACTTCGACTTACTTTTTAGAAAGAAGGGTCTCACAATTCAACATGCATTTTTCTTCTTCATTCACTCTCACTAAGGAGTTATGCCTTCTATTTTTGCCAGCTCATTCATGGTTTCCTAGGACAACTTGGACAAGCACATAAGGACTGATTCAACATGCTTCGCTCAAATGACTCACTATCATACCAACTGACCCATCAACTGATCAAGTTATGATTCGACATGATTCGTTTAATTGACTCGGATGATTTAACAGGTAAACATAGATAAGTTAAATCATTCTTATGTCCAAATACTCCCCTTCTCTCACTTTATCTTAGCTTGCCCTCAAGCTAGCCTGATAAAGTGTAAAAGAGTAGTAAGTGCTGCTACAACAAACACTCTAAAAACCTAAAAACCCTATTATCAAACAAAAACTTCTCACACTTAGACCGAGCATCGGGCTAAGTGGGAGAAAACATACAAACAAGACACAAACTTCTTACACTTAGACTAGGCATCGGGCTAAGTGTGAAGAAGACACGACAAACACATGTATACAAGAATTAAAAACAAAAAACTAAAATTACTTGGTCAATTGGGGGGGGTTCATCTCCTTGGCTGATCCCTTCAGGAGTCAGCTGTTCCGGGGTGGGAATCGTCTGCCCCTTAGGCTGCGTGCTGGGGAGCCCTTTGCCTCTGCGGGATTACCTCTCTGTCCATCAGGGACACTATCTCTCGCACCGCGTAGACTGACGTCTTAACATCCTCATTGTGTTTCATTTGTATCTCCGTATGGGATGATAGTAACTGCGTCTGGGCCTCGAAGCTAGAAGCTATTCTGTCATTGTTTAGGGCTATCCGTCTAAGTCACAACTACCTCTCTGTCATTGTTTAGGGAAACTCTTGAGCGCAAAGAAGGAGTACGACAATTCAAGAGAAGGTTACAGTAGAGAAAGGATTGCGAGTGCCTTGTCTACTGACCAGGAGCATAAGATAGAGCGGAAGATGGATTTGAAGATTGACGAATTGAAGAAGACACTCCTGAGCGCGATCGAGAAGAACGCACCACCAACTTCTCCAGCTGGGAACTACAAGGTGCGGAACAGGGAAACCAAGGACCGAGCTATGATCAGCCTAATAACTTCGAGAATATGGAGCAAGTCAATGCTGCCGGGTACTACAATTCTAGTGAGCATTGGATCCAGAGGAGACAACGGGACGCACCATGGAGGGACCATCCGAATTTTCGATGGGAAGATTGGAACCAAAATCAAAACCAAGGTCCAGGTTAGAATCAATACCACCCTCACCCAAACCAAAATTTCAACCGTGGCCCATAAAATCCCAACAACTAGTTCAACTGGTCAGGAAGGAACCAACAACCCCACAACCAACAACCTCAAAACCAGAACCCAAACCCTGTCTATGTACACCCCACCAGAGAAACTTCAAAAATTACCAGAATCAGCCTAATCATGGTTCCCAACATCAGCAGAACCAAAACCAGAACCAAAACCAGTTCCAAAGCCAGAACCAGAATCAATATCATCAAGACCAGTACAACCCTCCTGGCCAGCATAACCACTACCTACCTAACCAGAACCAGCAAAACTTCCAAAATTACCAACCCAACCAAAACCCCTAGTATAACCATTACCAAGGACCAAATCAGTCCCAATATCCTAACAGGTCAAGACGATCTATGGAGGACATGATGGGAGAACTGCTCGCTTCACAGCAGAGTATAAAGGGTGAATTGCAATCCAACAATGAAGTGGTGCAGGGGATGCAGAGTGCCCAGAAGAAACATAAGGCGAATATTGATATGATGAATAGGCAGTTGGCCCAGCTGGCCAGTTCGATGGGTGAAATGAAAGGGAATTCCGGGAAACTCCCATCTACAGTCCATGTACCTGAAAAGGTAAACGTGAGCAAGGTCACATTACGGTCCGGTACAACCTATGAAGGACCCCAACCGAAGAAGTCCAGTGGAGAACCTAGTGGGACGAAGGTGCTGAGAAACGTTGTCTCAGAAGAGGAGCTACGCAGACCTCTACCCCAAATGCAGGATCCATTTTTCTTAGTTGAGAAACCAGCAAGAAACGGTGAAACCGGAGGCATGCAGCCCAAGGTGGACTCGCCTAAGGAAAATGGACCGACGAAGGAGACTCCAGCCCAGAATGTACCCAAGGAAAACTCCGGAAAGGCTGTTGAAGGAATGGTTGAAGAGGAGAAAGGAAAGAAACCGTTCCCTTACCATTTCGTGACCAAAAGGAAGAAAGAGAACCCAGTGGATTACATGTCGATTTTCAGGAAGCTGGATGTTACCATACCATTCCTCCAGGCCGTGAAGCTACCCCCACTTGGGAAATTCATTAAAGAGTTCATAGCCGGGAAAGCCCAGGAGGAGGGAAAGATCATGGTGGAAGGGATAGTATCAGCAATTGTGCAGGAAAAGCTACCACTCAAGAGAGCCGATCCAGGTAGGTTTACTTTGCCTATAACTATATGAGATGTAAAAGTCGAGTATGCAATGTGTGACCTGGGAGCTTCTATTAATGTTATGCCTTTGTCAATCTATAATCGGCTGAAGGGAGTAACGTTGTCAAACACTAGGGTGTTGATCCAACTGGCTGATAGATCATGCATAAGTCCTGAGGGTGTATTAGAAAATGTGTTGGTGAGAGTACATGATTTTACTTATCCTGCTTACTTTTACGTGATTAAGATGAGTGAGTCTGAAGCTAGGGAGTCTAGTGGTATTTTGCTAGAGAGACCGTTTTTGCGAACAACCAAGACAATCGTGGACATGGCTGAAGGGACAATTTGCATTGATTTTCATGGAGAGAAGTTTACCTTTGATATCAATGAGGCCATGAAAAAGCCTATCGATTCTGAAAATCTATGCTATGTTGATGTAATTGACCCCTTAGTCCAAGATTTTCTTGAGACCGAATTATTGCAGGAAAAGCTACAAGCATTGGATGTGTATGGACAGGCTGATGTAGAAGCGGCTGCAAGGTGTGATCTGATCAGTAGCCAAGGGTTAACTGACTAAGAGATAGATGGAGCAATTAAGGACTTCTGCCAGAAATCGGAATTTATTGGAGCCGCAAGGGCTAAGCTACCAGTCAGTACAGACGAATTTTCAGATGGAGAGTTAGAAAAGGAAGGGGATGCTGCAAGGAACCCTCTACCAGCAGACACACATCCCCCACAAGTTGAATTGAAGAAACTGCCGGCAACACTGAAGTATGCCTTCCTAGGGAAGGAAAACTCGTACCCGGTGATCATTAGCAGCAGCCTGACGAAAGAACAAGAGGCAAGGCTACTGGCTGTTCTAGGCAAGAACAAAAGAGCAATTGGATTGAGCCTTACAGATTTGGTGGGAATAAGCCCCGATGTCTGCATGCATCATATTAGGCTAGAAGAGGGGGCGAAAGCACATCGTGACTCGCAGAGGAAGGTGAATCCCAACATGCGGGAGGAAATATTGAAGGAAATCTTAAAGTTGCTGTCATTAGGGATTATCTACTCGGTGCCCGATAGCGAGTGGGTTAGCCTTGTACACATGGTTCCCAAGAAGTCCGGGATTCAGGTGGTTCAAAATGAGAGGAATGAGCTGATACCAACAAGGCTAGTCACTGGTTGGCGGATGTGCATAGACTACCGCAAGTTGAACGCCGCAACCAGGAAAGACCACTTCCCCCTACCGTTCATCGATCAGATGTTGGAGCGACTGGCTGGGAAGAAGTACTTTTGTTTTTTGGATGGGTACAACAGGTATTTTCAGATCTACGTGGACCCTGAAGAACAGGATAAAACTACCTTCACCTACACATTTGGAACATATGCGTACAGACGCATGCCGTTCGGTCTTTGCAATGCTCCGGGAACATTTCAGCGATGCATGATGAGCATATTCTCCGATCTAATTGAGGACTGCATAGAGATATTCATGGATGACTTCACAGTCTACGGGGACTCTTTCGACTCATGCCTTCATCATTTGGATATAGTCTTGGAGAGGTGTCAAGCGAAGAGCCTAGTCTTGAATTTCGAGAAGTGTCATTTTATGGTCACGGAAAGGATCGTCCTAGGACACGTGGTGTCAGAGAGAGGTATGCAGGTGGATCAAGACAAAGTGGACGTCATTACCAAACTACCTTTCCCTACTAACCAGAAGGAAATAAGGGGTTTTTTGGGGCATGCAGGATTTTATCGACCAGCCTCTTACCAGACTTCTTCAAAACAAAGTGGAATTCAATTTTGATGAATAGTGCAAGACTGCTTTCATCCTCCTCAAAGAAAAACTGGTATCTGCACCAATTATTCGGTCTCCTGACTGGGATCATCCGTTCGAAGTGATGTGTGATGCCAGCGATTACGCGGTGGGAGCTCTTCTGGGTCAGAAGATCGACGGGAAAAGGTATGTAATTTTCTATGCATCTAAAACTTTGAATCAAGCTCAAAAGAATTATGACACCACTGAGAAGGAGATGTTGGCCGTGGTGTATTCATTTGAGAAGTTTCGGCAGTACTTGTTGGGATCCAAGGTCATCGTTTATACTGACCATGCAGCCATTAAGTATCTGGTTACCAAGAAAGAATCCAAACCCCACTTGATCTGATGGGTACTCCTGTTACAAGAGTTCGATTGGGAGGTAGAAGACAAGAAAGGGGTAGAAAACAAAGTTGCGGATCATTTGAGTAGGATAGTGCAAGATGGGAGCAGCGAGGAAGTACGGGATCGATTCCCTGAGGAACACTTGTGTGAAGGGATTTTCGCCGCCAGAAAAATTGACTGGGAAGGAGTGATGAAGCTTACTGGCCAGGATGTGACAGAAAAAGGAAAAGAAAAAGTAGGGCAGGAGCCATGGTATGCGGACCTAGCCAACTACCTAGTTTCGGTGGAGCTTCCAAAAGTACCGAGCATCACCAGGGCTCAAAGAATGAAGATCAAGAGTGAGGCAAAATATTACTTTTGGGACGACCCGTATCTCTGGAGGGTAGGGGCAGATCAAGTGATAAGAAGGTGCGTTCCTGACTGGGAGCAGAGAGACGTATTGACACATTGCCACTCTTTGGCATGTGGAGGACACTTCGGTTCCAAGAAGACGGCAAGAAAGATTCTGGATAGCGGATTTTATTGGCCAACCCTCAACAAAGATGCCTACGAATTCTGTAGAGGTTGTGAGCATTGTCAACTGACCGGTGGAATATCAGCACGAGATGAAATACCACAAGTCCCGATCATTGTTTATGAGTTGTTCGACATATGGGGGATGGATTTCATGGGGCCTTTTCCCTCGTCGTATGGGAACTTGTATATCTTAGTTGCAGTTGACTACGTCTCTAAGTGGGTAGAAGCCAAGGCCACGAGCACGTGTGAAGCAAGAGAGGTTGCCAAGTTCCTCAAAAGTAATATTTTCAGTCGGTTCGGAGTACCAAGGGCCATAATATCCGATCAAGGCACCCATTTCTGTAACCGCACCATCGAAGCCTTGATGAAAAAGTACGGTGTGCACCACAGATTATCCAGCCCCTACCACCCGCAAGCAAACGGCCAAGCAGAGATCTCTAACCGAGAGATAAAGAAGATTCTAGAAAAAACCGTCAATCCTTCTAGGAAGGACTGGAGTATGATGTTAGAGGATGCTCTATGGGCATATCGGACAGCCTACAAAACTCCCATATGAATGTCTCCATACAGAATCATTTTCGGAAAGATGTGCCACTTACCCGTTGGAATTGAACACCGAGCATATTGGGCAGTGCAGCAAGGAAATGTGGATGCTACAGCCTGTGAAGAGGAAATGAAGCTGCAGTTGCAGGAATTAGAGGAACTTAGATTGGAGTCGTTTGACTCAGCCATGTGGTACAAAGAGAGAACTAAATTGTGGCACGACAGAAATCTGAGGACCAAGGATCTCCATGTTGGCCAGAAAGTACTACTTTTCCAGTCAAGATTGAAGCTCATGCCTGGAAAGCTCAAGTCGAAGTTGACATGGCCTTATGTCATCACCGCACTCCGTTCTAATGGAGCAGTAGAGATTTCAGGGAGTCTTCCTAACTCTGAACCTTTTATCGTTAATGGACATAGGCTAAAAGTATTTAGGGACAACAGTGATGTGGCTGTGGTGGATAAGATTCTACTACAACCACATACTCAGGTTTCATACTGACCGGTAGGATAGGGATTAGAATTCCACTGGGCTAGCTCCTTTTAGTGTGATTTACATATGCTGGCACAGTAGAATTCCAATTTTCCTAAAGGAGATGTAAATATGGTAAATATGTGGTAGTTAATTAATTTAAACTGTTGCATGCAAGTTAATTTTAAGAAAACCCAAAAATATTTTTCGGACCTCAAATATTAATTGGGAGTACGTACTGACCACCAGCATACCCATTTGGTGAAACTCCAAATTTTATTTAAGTGTCTATTTCACTTTGTTTCTAATCTAGGAAAATGTAGGGGGAAATCATTAAGGGACGAAGTTTGAATTTGGGGGTTTGTTGCAGCTTTGCAGGGGACAGCGACTGGAATGACGCGTGTGCAGAAAAGGACAGTCGACGTCCAATCAGGAAACAGCGCGCTCAACCGCCTCCCACACGAATCGACGCCAACCTGGAAACCGCTTATAGCCGGTTACAAACCCTCAACTACCCTGTCTACTCTCATATCCAAACCGTCTCTCCCATTTCACTTCACAAACCTTTACCTCCATTCCCCTCTCCAAGAAATTTCCGCCATTCTCTCCACAAAAGCCAACACCCGCATTACCACCAGAAATTCACCGAATTAAGCCATGGGAAAGAAGAAATGGGTGAAGAAAATCACCAGCGAGAAACCTACTTCAAACCGCAGGGAAGAAACCACAGAATCGCAGCCGACAATGGAAGAGCAGCCACCGAACCCGCAACCACTGGAGCCTACTCCTCTGGCTCCGGCGATGGTTTCTTTGAACGCACGGTCGGAGTTCTTTAGACAACAGGACCCGAATAGAGATTGGGCGACTGCGTCGGCAGGTTTCAGCCAAGTTGGGGGAAAATCAAGCACAACTGGAGAAGCCCCGGCAGAAACTGCAGCAGAACCGATCGTGCAGCCCACAGTACAACCACCCACTTCCATTCCGACTTCATCAACAATTGCGCCGGAAGGGGAACTCCCCTCGGCGACCGAACCCTCAGAATCCGCCCAAACTCCCCAACGAAGCGACTCAATGGATGTTGACCCCATCTCCGCCTATGCTGTCAGTGAAGAGTCAGAATCGAACATCAACATTTCTTTGGAGAATGAGGAGTACAGTGAGCAACAGCTCCCGCACGATCATCGGGAGCTAGTACATCCCCCGGTAGAGAGACTGAGGTACCGGCGCTGGACAGTGGACCTTACTGATGATCTGGTGGAGGAGATGAAGTTATTCGACTCAAAGAAGCTACAAAAGGTTTTCGATGGCAAGGATGAATGGAGTAAGCAGGTTAAAAGCGGAAAGGTACTTCATATTCCCTCTTTAGATGAATTGGGAGCCCGCGAGCAGTTCTCTCTTATTTGCATGCGTTAGGATTCGAATGGTTGTTGGAGAATGAGAACCCGAATATCAGTGTTAGGCTAGCAAAGGAATTCTTTACTACTTTCAGATTTAGGGCCACAACAGATTTGGATGAGGTTTCTGTAAGCTTTAGGCTGTTTGGAGGGGAAATAATTATGAATCTGATTGAGTGGACAGTACGGTTGGGAATGTGCAGTCTGGAAGAGGCGATAGGATCAAAGTGGCGGAGCATGGAACGGGGAATTCCTAGTAGGCACGTAGAATTCGAACCCCAGGAAGCGTGGGAGGAGTTAACTCACCCAGCCTCTGGGGAATTTGCATCCACTCTCTCTCGCTCCTTCCATTTCAATAACCAAATCCTACGCCTAGTACAACTCCATTTGGACTTCAATTTGCTGGGACAGTCGAACTCCGCTGTAAGAACATTGATGACAGAGTTATACCTTCTCTGGTGCGCCAAGCGCAGAAGGAAGTTACATCTGAGTTTTTGGACCGCTTACCAATGCCATCTAATTGCCACCCATCCAGCGAGAAATCTCACTCTCAGCCATATCTTGGGAGTGTTCGTCAGAAACAACATCATCATCACAGAGGCTGAAGGCTTATCCCCCCAAATCATGGTAGATCCCCCTGGGTTGTTTGATACCCCATTCTTCGTCCGAACGAATGCTGTTTACATGAGGCAAGGAGTACAACATTTTTACGCGATGGGTGAGGAAGCTATACCGACTGGGAGAACTACAGCAAGCCAGGGAACACAAGATCAAGAACAGAGGCAGGAGAGATTAGAGAAGGCAGTGGAAGAGTTGGCGAAAGAGAATCGGCAAGCTAGGACGGAGTTAGCTTGCCTGGCAAATGTGATGGAAGGGATTCTGAAGGAATTAGTGGAAGGAAAGTTAGTACGAGGAGTCGGACCAAGTGTCCATGGAGGCCAGGATGATGAACCCAGGGAGCCCGAGACAGAAGAAGCAGATCGGGAGGAAGAAGGTAACAAGGAACAAGAGGAATCTGAGGAAGAACCATCCAGAAACGAGGAAGAGGATCTGGAGGAACCACCTGCACCAATCCCTGCACCGAGGAGGAGCAGGAGGAACATGTGACCACCACACCCCCTGACAAGTTAGTTTTTCTTTCTTTCTTTTTCAATTTTAGTTTTTCTTAATTTTGTGTTCTGTTTTTTTAGGTAGTATAGTGTGTAAACCCTATTCATAACACTTAGACTATTCAATAGTCTAAGTGTGAGAAGTACGGGGTTTACTAATCTGGCGCATGTGTTTTTGTTTATGTGTTTTATTTTTGAGTGCATGTTAGCTCACACTTAGCCTACTACGTAGCCTAAGTGTTAGGAGCTTTTGTATATATGTGTTTGTGTTTGTTAGGTTCTATTTAGGTTTTAAAATTCTCCCACTTAGCATATTATATAGTCTATGTGTGAGAAGTTTTTAGTAGAAGCATGTGTTTTCTTGTTTCTTATGTTTGTGTGTCTGTCATACTAGCCATTACCTTTTCCACTTCACAGCCTTATCTGAGGGCAGACACTTGTGAAGTGGGAGGGGGGATGCAATGGCCAGTATGACATATATATATTGTTTAGTGTTTGTGTTAGTTTCTTTCTAGGTCTAGTTTTTAGGTCTGTTATACGTGTTGATTGGGCTTAAAACTCAACTACCTCGAACTGGCGGTGAGGGGAATTGAAGGAGATAGCACATGCTGGAAAATGGAAACCACCCCCTTTAGTATCCCCTAGTCAGTATAGATGATGCGAGTATGAGAGAAAAGTCCATCCTTAGAGCCAAACACAAAAGCCCTCTTAAAATGTGAGTTAAAAGCCTAAAGTGGAACCACATTCCACTAATTCAGAAAAGAAAAGAGTGGCTGCCACATGATGTCTAGGGTAAGGTGACCGCGTGTAGCAAGACCTGAAGGCAGTAGGAAACCCCCCTCCCCAAAAAAAAACCACCCTTAGAACCCATTTTCTAGCCATATATACCCAGATATAACCCACTAGCCACTGGAACTGTGTGTGTGCAAGGCATAAAGGAAGAAGGCAACTGGCCAGCAGGACATACAAGAAGAAAACCAACTGGAAGAAATAGAGAGGCAAGGAGAAAATGACCAGGAAGTCATTACAGGCCCAAAAAAATAAGCAGGAATAAGAGTGGCGAAGCCACAAAAAGAAAGGAGAAAAATGGGAAGAAAATGGTCGGAAACACTTGATCGCAAAAAAGTTTTGAGAAGGAATAAGGGTGGCGAAGCCACAAGACGCTACTGACCAGTTGGAGACCAATATCAGAAAATGTCCAGCCGTAAGAAGTATCAGCCGAAAGCTCAAATGCATACAGTTCTCCCACATCAAAATAAAGTAGTAGTTTTGAACCTTAGAGCCTTAGGAACATCCACCCCAAACACTACAACCCAATAGCCCCATTACAAGCCTTAAGCCCTTTAGGAGATGCACGTGGAATCCGAGTCCAAAGCATCCGTGGTTTAGCATATTGAGAGAAAACGGTCCTAACATCCCCGGTGAGGAATGAGTGACTGAGCAAAAATCCAGTGTTTGGCCGCGTCGGGGACATCTTCTTTATCCTCTCCTTGATTTATCCTGCTTAAATGGTCAGCCACTCTATTCTCTGTCCCAGCTTTGTCTTTCGCCTCCCAATGAAATTCTTGCAGTAGTAACACCCAACGGATCAGTCTGGGCTTCGACTCTTTTTTCGCCAAGAGATATTTGATTGCTGCATGGTCAGTATAAACAATAACCTTGGACCCAAGTTAATAAGATCGAAATTTTTCAAAAAAGTACACTATAGCCAGCATCTCTTTCTCCGTTGTATTATAGTTCTTCTGAGTCTGATTGAGAGTTTTAGAAGCATAGAAGATGACACAACTTTTCCCATCTATTTTCTGTCAAAGGACTGCTCCTACGGCAAAGTCACTGGCGTCGCACATTACTTCAAAAGGATGATTCCAGTCGGGGGCTCTGTTGATTGGGGCTGAGACAAGCCGATCCTTCAAGAGCTGGAACGCCTTCTGACATGGTTCATCAAAAACAAACTCCAAATCATTTTTGAGAAGGTGGGATAATGGCTGAGCGATTTTTGCAAAATCTCTGATGAACCTCCTATAAAACCCAGCATGTCCCAAAAATGCTCGTATCTCCTTCTGATTGGTAGGAAACGACAATTTGTTTATCACCTCCACCTTCGCTTTATCAACTTGTATCCCCTTCTCTGACACAATATGGCCCAGAATAATTCCTTTAGGGACCATAAAATGACACTTCTCGAAATTCAATACCTGATTCTTCTCTTGACATCTTTTTAACATTCGATCCAGATTACCAAGGCACGACTCAAAAGAATTCCCATACACTGTGAAATCATCAATGAATATCTCTATACAATCTTCGAGCAGTTCGGAAAAGATACTCATCATGCACCTTTGGAACGTTCCTGGTGCATTTCAAAGACCAAAGGGCATCCTCCTATACGCATACGTCCCGAAAAGGCATGAGAAAGTTGTCTTTTCCTGATCTTCAGGGTCCACATAAATTTGAAAATACCACTGTAGCATCTGGTCAATGAATGGTAGTGGAAAATGATCTTTCCTCGTAGCATCATTCAATTTCTGATAATCAATACACATCTTCCAGCTCGTTCTTGCCATTCTTAAACACTTGAATTACAGACTTCTTTGGTACCATGTGTATTGGGCTGACCCATTTGCTGTCAGGAATAGAGTAAATAATCCCCAATGCTAGTAGCTTTAACACTTCTTTGAGAACCTCTTCTCTCATGTTGGGGTTCAGTTTCCTCTGTTACTCTCTGTGAGCTTTCGCACCATCTTCGAGGCGTATGTGATGCATGCAGAGGTCAGGGCAGATCCCAAACAAGTCCAACAAAGTCCATCCAATAGCTTTCTGGTTCCTCCTCAATACTTCCAATAACTCCTTTTCTTGATTCTCTATCAACTGACTGTTGATGATGACTGGAAAGGTTTCATCATCCCCGAGGTAGGCATACTTTAATCCTGGGGGTAATGTCTTCAACTCCTTCTTAGGTGTAACTGCCTCTTGGGGCTATGGGTTTCTCTCCATATTCTTTGCTGCTAGCTCCCCAAAATCGGTCACCTTTTCCAAACTGCTCAGTTGAGCAAAACCTGTTGATCCAGTTGAAGTCGACTTCTGGCAGAATCCCATGATTGCATCGTTGATCTATTCATCGGTCATATTCTGTGTCAAAAGTGTCTCATACCATCTGGATACCTCTTCCTCAATCGAGTCATTCAATTCAGCAGCTGCAAGCTGCTCCTGCAAGAGTTCAGTCTCGAGAAATTCTTGGACTAATGGATAAATCACATCTAACAAATGTAGATTTTTAGTATCCAAAGGTTTTTTCATTGCTTCATCAATATTGAAAGTGAATTTCTCCCAATGATAATCCAAGCAAATTGTACCGTCACTCACATCAATTATAGTTTTGGCCGTTCGCAAGAATGGCCTCCCCAACAAGACTTCACTAGACTCGCCAACTTCAGACTCATTGATACGGATCACGTGAAAATCTGCAGGGATAGGAAGTCATGCACCCTCACAATCACATTTTCCAGTACTCCTTCAGGACTGATGCATGATCTGTGTACAAACTGGATAACCACCTTTGTATCTACCATGCTGACTCCAGTTAATCTCTTGTAAACCGAGAAAGGCAGTACATTAATAGACGCTCTCAGATCACACATAACATGTTCAATTTTAACATCCCCAATAATGATGGGTAGAGTAAACATCCCATGAACAGTTCTCTTAGAAGGAAGCATCCTCTTCTGGATTACAGCAGACACGCTTTTCCCGATCATAATCTTCCCGCTGGCCTTAGCTTTTCCAGTTATGAAGTCCTTGATAAACCTGTTGAACGGGGGTAGCTTCAATGCTTGTAGAAATGGCAGGTTGATCTCAAGCTTGCCAAAAATCTCCATGAAATCGGTCGGATCCTCCTTCTGCCTTTTGGCCTCTCCCCTGTGTGGGAGATAAGTCGTATTCTAGGCCTTGGTTACTGGTTAGTATAATGTGCATAATTGGAATATATCTGCAAAACAGGTGCTAAAGTGTGCAGGGAAAGTGTTCTAGCCAGTATAGGAATTCAGGTGAAAAGGTCGTCAGTAGGGTGCAATACTGACCAGGATGCATGCCAAAAAGGCTCGAGATGGAGAAGAAGGATAGCTGGGAAAATCAGTCGCAAGCAAGGGGCAAAAGAGTCATTTCATGAAGAGAGTCTACCCTAAATTCAAGGGAGGCCTCCCTATAAAAGGAAGCCACTTGGAGAGAGAATCATCATCAACTAGTTCATCAACTCCTACGCTTAGTTAGAAATCTCTCTTCGGTAGATCAATCCTTCAGCATTATCCTTCATATTTTCATTCCTCGCCACAGCCATGGTTAACTGAAGCTCATCAGTTCGCCGGAGTTCCACATCCTCTCGTTCCAGTCAGCGTGTTTCGTAGTGTTAACAGTTTCATTACCCGGAGTGGCAAAACAATCTTTACTTGCTTTCTTAGTTAATCACACTTTGTTTTCTTATGTTGGATCTGTTGCATTTTCAATACTTTCTGACTTTGAAGTACTGTGGTTAAGATCCGAACGTTTTTATGCTATGAAGTTGTTTCTGTGCATCAGTTCCTGTTTGATTCTGTTTCTTTCTGCCTAGATAGCTTAGATCTAACTGCTTCGGTAATTTCAAGGTATTGCAAGCATGTTTTCATTTCCAAATTGATAGATCTGAGTTCATGAGTTTATTTTGCTGTTAGATTCTAGATCTGAAATGGTTAAGTGTGAAAGCCTAGTTTACGTGACTTCTACCACCTTGCATGTCACCCAGTAAGCGTAATGTCAGTTTCGTTAGTTTAATCTTTTGATTTGGAGTTTAATTTGTTAGATCTGTGTTTTCGAAGTTGTTAATATGCATTTCTTATCTACAATTCTGGGTTTGTTGATCTGATCTAATTCTTGTTGAAGAAGATAACATCCACATCTAAGTTTGGGACCACTTTTGCTTTTTAGTTACTTTATGCTTTTGTCCTTTATTTCTCTCTACCTTTTCTGCTGGAACCCTACAGATCTGTCAGTCAAGTCACCTAACTACCACTTTTTCTCTGATATTCCGTTTAGCCTTTTATAGTAACCCCGTACCTCCCACATAATTTCTGAAACATAATGTCCCCTACTCTCACGTACACAACTACTTATCAATCATTTCTCACACCTCCTAGTCAGTAGAGTACCACATTAATTTCCAGTCTAGTTAGAATCTCAACCCCAAGCATGGTAGCTAACCAACCCTTCCAGAATATCACCACAATTACCAAAGCGCATTCATCTCTGTGGGATTTGACCCTTACGTCCACTATACTAGTCAGTAGAAGTGGGTTGAGGAATTATTGATACCAGGTTCAGGCTTAGCTGGGACTTCCATCCTGATCAGTATGATACATCCTTTGCTTGACGCGACACCTGACACAAACCTGCTCTTTCAGTAGGTAAGGTTTCAGATGCTTGACCGCGTTGCTGGTTCCTTCACCTGAGTTAGGGGCGGATCTACAGTCATGGCCAAAGGGGCAATTGCCCCACCTCATATTTTCATATTCTATGTATATATTGTGTAATTTACCATTTGTTTATTATAATTTTCCACTAATTGCCCCTTCTCAAATTTTTAAAATTTCATTATATGTAAACTTGCCCCTCTCTCTACAAATTTCTGGCTCCGCCCCTGACCTGAGTCATCCCTTTCATGCTTCTTGACTTCCTCAATCAACTCCTCTGGTTCTGGGTTAAGAGATTGTGGTTCGGCAAACTGAGGAAATGGATCTCATGCCTCCTTTAAGGGGGTACCCTCACTATTCTCTTCTCCATCTTCCTCCTTTGTTCTACCCAGAGGTTCATCATAATCTTTATCCGACCTCAGAGTGATTTTGCTAATGTTAGCCTTGTCCGGCATCTTGACAGTCGCGGGGATCTTACCATCATATCCACGTATTTCATTCAACATCGTGGCCATCTGGGATAGTTGTTTAGTCAGCATATCCATAGCCGCTTTCTGCTCTTGCTGGGCATCTTGTATCTTATGCACCAAGTCATTATTGGCTTGCATGTTTCCTTGAATGTGTTGCTGAGAATTCAGCAAATCCCCTACTACATCATCAATTTGCCTCGTCAATTTGGAATTTGGCTGGTTAGCATTCATTCCCGACGGGTGATTCGACAAAGACCCCTGTCCTTGGTGGAAGTTCTCATGTGGCCCTTGATTACTATGCTGTTGCGACTGAGTGTTCTGGTTGTTGAACTGGTATCCTCTCTGATGTGGTGGATCATAGGAAACCATTTGGTTGTTTTGATTCCGGTTTTGCCAATTAGATTGGTTCCCTTGTCCTCTGTTATTGTTCTAATTGTTCTGAGCATCTTGGTTACGGTTCTGCCAATGAGGTTGCCCTTCTGACTGTGGTGGATAGCTAATAGCTGGTGGCTGCTGATAACTCACTGTTGGAGGTTGTTGATAGGTAATTGCCAGTGGTGGTTGTTGAGCTGTGTTCGAATCTGACCATCTAAAATTTGGATGATCCCTCCATAGGGCATCCTTGATCTTCCACTGATTCCAATTTGGGTTCTGACTCTAATTCCCAGCTGCATTCACATGCGTTTGGTCTCCTGAATGCCCATAGCTAGAATACACCTCCTCTTGACTCGATGCAACCTTTACCTTTTCCACAGAAGCAGGTTGTGTGTTTTTCTCCATGACAGACAGTATAACTTTTTCCAACCGATCCATTCGTGCCTCCATCCTATCCTCTGTTGTGTCCACAGTGGTGTTTGCTGCCACTCGTCTCATTATCAGGGCTCAGGGAGAATCATACGCTTTGTTAGCATTCACCAGCGTCTCCAGCACTCTCTTGGCTCACTTACCTTTAGTTTCGAGAAATCACGCCACTAGAAGAATTCATCAGATCCTTGTTCTCAGGTGCCATCCCTTCATAGAAGTTGTTGAAGATTTCCGCCTCCATCATATGGTTGTTTGGGCAGGCGTCCAACATTCCTTTGAACCTATTCAAATACTGAGTCAAAGGCTCATCGCCATCTTGATGGGCTCTCTGGATCTCCTTCTTCAGCGCATTAGTCTTTGTGGAAGGGAAGAAGTAATCCAGGAATTAAGATCTAAAATTGGCCCACGATCTGATAGAGTTGTGCGGTAGCCTCATGAACCAAGTATCGGCTTCTGCTTTTAAAGCGAAAGGGATCACCCTAAGCCTGTAGTCGTCCTCGGTTGATCTAGCTGGACGTTTTTTAATCCCGTAAATCTTGCAGAAATCATGTAAAAACTCATATGGGCTCTCGGTTGGTCTCCCATAATATTGGGGCATGACGGCAAGTACGTTGTTCTTTACATCTATATTCGCCTGCCCTGGGTCACCACTATTGCCTGAGCTGGTTCCCCAAGCAAGTGCGCATTGAGAGACCCAATCTCAGGATCATTATCTACTAGTGCGGCCATCCTGACTGGTCCTTCTTCTGTAATAGTCTCCTCCTTCGACTCATCAAACAGGTTCTGATCTTCCTCCCCTTCTGAGCTTGTATTAGATGGCCCTCCCGTGTTCAATCTAGATCTAGTAACGACCGGGTTGGTTGCTTCTCGGATCCTCCAGTTGGATTCCGTATCTCTCCAGTTGGTTGTATTATTCCAGTGCCTAAAGTTCAGGCCTCTGTTCATAAACTGAAAAAGAAAAAGAAAATAACAGGATTAAAAATATATACACCAAATATCTCAAAGACAAGCACATATAACGCCATCCATCCCCGGCAATTGTACCATTTGAAAGATGGGTTTTCACCTTAAACTTCTTTAAACTGAAGTACTCAAAGTTTACATGTAAATTAAAACATGTAGTGCATGCGCAACTTGATCAGGTTAGATAATAGACGGTTCAAGCTGGATGATAACTACTGTTCGCTGGGTATGTGAACGGAGAGACTCAGGGCTTTCAAGACCTTAACCCACAATACTATAGATTAGTAAAGGGAAGTAAGGGTCGCGCTTTTGAGACAGATGACAAATGCGAGTGGAGTTGGGATTGAGACATTTGGGATGTTTGGCTGCGACCACGCTTTTTAGTGGGTTAAGTTTAAACTAAGGGAAATGAAACTGGTCAACTAACTAAACTAAACTGATCAAGCTAGACTAGAGACATCATAACTAAGGAAAGGTAACTTGATCAACTAAGCTAAGAACGGAAAAGTAAAAAGCAACTTGGGACCACTGACACAAAATAAGCGCATTACCTAAAAAGTTGTAAACATCGAAAAGTTGATAGAGACTGCAATCCTAACAAACTACTACCTTCTTCTTCTCTAAGCAGCTAAATAAAAACAACAAAAGCAAAACTAAATAGAACAACAAGCATAAAAACAGAAACCAGGCAAATCAAACTCGGATCCATATGAAATCAACGTAAAGAAAAGCAGATCTAAAGTATCTATCCTATTCTCATGCAAGTTAACGAATAAAAATGTAAATCTACCTACGAGAAAACATAAACAAGGCGGAACTAAAGTAATCGAAAGCAATCAAAACAGAAAACATCAGATCTAACACAACTTGAACTAAAAACTCCATTTCATAAACGATATTCGGTAAATGTAACTAAAATCGAATTCCAAACAAGGATTCAAGAAACGATTAACGATAGATAGGAAACTAGAGTAGCAACTGGAAGGAAAACATTAAAAACAACTAAGCTACGGAAACGATGAACTAAAAACAGAATACAAATTATTTTAACCCCTCGGATTTTGCACTGTTTTAAGGCCTTTATTTGGTCCATTTTTAAAGTCAAAATCACAATTCATGTCCATATTTTGCATATTTTCTCTATTTTGGTATTTTGACGTGTTTTGTGAGATTTGTGCATATTTGAGCCTAAAAAAGAGAAAAAATCGAAGTTGGAAATATGGAGCTTTCAAGATGCCTAGGGGTCCGCTGCAACACGCACAGCGACCGCTGGGGCCCAACGACCGCTGAGCCAGTAGCGGTCTGCTCCGGAGAAAGTTGTGCTGAGACGAAGAACATGTCCAACGACCGTTGGGGAGTGCGCAGCGACCGATCCAAGAGTTTACGAAGCTACGGGATTATTCATAGCGACCGCTGCAACATAGTGCTGCAACATAGTGTAGCAACCGCTATCCAAGAGGCAGAGGCAATGGATCAATGTGCAGCGACCGCTGGCCAAGGTGCAGCGGCCCGCTGCGAAAACGCGGCGCACGAATTTGACCTACTTTATCTCCAAGATTTACCAAACTTAGCCACCTTTTACCTTATTTCATGCTGCTCAATTTTTTCCCTATAAATATCCCCTCAAACCTCTTCATTAGGATCTTCTTTTTTCCTTATTATTCTAGAGCATAAATTTGAGAGTTCTTCATTGTGCAAGAGGTTGAAGAAGGAAGCAAGAGATCATCAAAGAGCTAGAAGGATTCAACCTTTGGGTTTTATTAGCTTTAGTTCTTATGTTCATTTTGTCTTCCCTACAATCTATGATTAAATATAACTTGCTACATAATCGTGAGAGGAGGTTGGCGAGTGTGATCCACTAAGTAGACACTACAATTAGCTTCCCTTAAAACGACACTGTTAATTGAGAATTAGGACTTTCCAAGGGTCTTAAGAGCTCTTAGGAGTTACGAATCTATGATTGACAAACCTAGTGTTAGTAATCTACGCTTGTGCCGCATGGGCAAAACTTATGTGCTCATTCTATCAAAGTATAAATTGTGCTAAGGTATTGTAGTTGGAATTTGTATAACCATAACTGTGAACGCACATCCCTGGAATTCTCTTATCTCTCATATTTTATCTCTTTAATTATTTGCAATTAGTTGTTTATATGCTTTCAAGTTGTTTTTAGTTTTCAAAATCTCCAAAACTTTCGGTTTTCCAAATAGTGAACAAAGCTTAGTAAAAGGTAGTCAATCTGTGATTGTTTTCCCTGTGTTCGATATCCAGTACTGACCTTTAGCTATATTATATATACTCTGCATACTTGCAGGTTTATTTATTTATTTATTTATTATTTTTATTTTTTTATCTTTTACTATTTTTTCTGGGTCAGGTTACACTGTTTCCTGCCCTTTTTTCTTTCTAACTCTCTGTTTTATACTCCCCTGTTTCACAACCTGTTTCCTATCCCCAAACGGTGAGTTGCCCTAGCCTATCCCCTTGTTCACATGACATGAAGGCTTAGGGTTTCCAAAAAAAGGATGATCATATTTAAGGCTCAAAAGGTGTAACTAAGGGATGCCCTTACAATTAGGCAAGTTCATATGGTTCGAAAGAATTAAGCTCAACTGGCTGTTCTTATTGCCTTTAGTCCTCACTAGCTTGTGTCATTCTCTCTAAGTATCAATGGAAGCCTCTCTATTTTTTTATTTTAGTAGAAAGTGCTCCACTTTGGCTTCTAACTCACATTTTAGAGGGATTCACCGAGGTATTAGATTAAAGCTACTTCTGTCTTCCTTGCATTCTCCAAGCAAATTTTGGTTTATTAAAGAAGGGAAACTCACAAATCAACATGTATCCTCTCTTCAATCACTCTTACTAAGGGAATCTTGCCTTTATTTTCTTAAACCAGTTCTCATCTAAAAATACATAAAGCAAAAATACTAGCAGAAAATTCCTAGCTAAACAAAACATAACTTGACACTAACTACACCAACTGTTTCCCCCCTCCCACTTCATTACAGCTTGTCCTCAAGTGACTTGATGAAGTAGGAAACAGGGTGGTTGGTGTCAAGAGTAGAGAAATAAACTTCTCACAATTAGACCAAGCAGTGGGCTAAGTGTGAGATGATAAGAAAATCAAAACTGCAAAAACATACTTTCAACAAAAACTTCTCACACTTAGACCATGCAATGGGCTAAGTGTGGGAAGGACACAGAACATTCATAAACATGGTAGCAAGGAAAGCAGATAAACTTCTCACACTTAGACCACGCACCAGGCTAAGTGGGAGAAGTACACATATAAGCAAACAGGAGTATGTGAACATTTTAGTAGGATCATAAACAAAAATTATCTCATGAAGCATAAGCCACCGTTGATCACATAGAAACTTCTCACACTTAGACCAAATAGAAGGATAAGTGGGATAAGAGCACAAAATTCATCAACCATCAAATATACACAGGCACGAAACAACATGATCAAGCTGAAAGAGGTAAAATTGAACCAAAGATAAAGTTTACTTGAACCAAAGGTAAAATTGAACCAAATATACACAAAATTGATTCTTTTTCTGGCTCCCGTGAGAGCCAGAGTGCCTGGTCCTCTTTGCTGCAGATGAGGCAGGATCTTCAGAGGGTGGTTGGCTTCCTTTTCCCGATGTTCCCGCGAGGTTGGCATCAGGAACATTCTGCTGAGGTACTCTCCGTCCTGCTTCCGAGACCGTTGGTGAGGGTTGGTTGGATGATTGAGTCTCCCTGTCCATCTATGAGATCACCCTATCCACCAGGTTGACCGTCTTGGTCATTTTCTCCCTTTGGACCTTCAGCATTGCATTCTATTCCGCATTCTCTGCTATTAGTAAATTCACCATGTCCTCCATTTGTTTCCTCCAGTCATCAGACTCAGCTACCCCATCATCATCTGTCTCTGTCAGGTCGTGAATCTCTCGAATGGGATTCTCCTGGGGTTCCCTGTTGGCTTCTTTTGCAGAGATTTGCAGTGGTTCCTCAGCTTCCTGCTTTTCTTATGATTTTTCCTCCTCTCTCTCTTCGGCTTCGCGCATCTCCCTAATCACTTCGGACTCAATTTCTTCGAAAGTCCGACCAGTTCTCTTTCGCCCCAGGCTTTCCTCCGCCTCTCCTTCGTCGCATGTGCTGAATCTGAGTGAAGACGACGACGTTGGGCTGGTTTAGGTGGCCGTTTGGGTTGCATCTTCGCTCGAACTTTCACTAGAGCTTGTCTCTTCTGCAGGGATTCCTCATTGCCTTCTTGATGATGTCTGAGTACAGGTTACCAGCAGACGTCTCCGGTGGCTGAGATGTACCCACATTCGGAATTGCTGGAGGTTGTGCGGTTGGAATCATTGTTTCCTCTTGTCTGGGGGTTGCTAGAATCAACCGAACCCGTCGTCCGGCAAACGGTTTCTGTGGTGGACCGGAGGTGGAGGGTTGAAAAGATACTTTGCAAAAGGTTGAGGGCGAGAGGATTAGGGTTTGATGTTTATTCTTTCCTTTGAGAATAGGCGGTCTAATTTGGGTTGGGATAAGAAAAGACCGGAGGAAGTACGTTTAGATATCAACGGAGGAAAGTGAAACGATCTCCGTGATGTCAGCGCCTGTTCGCCTTCCTGCGCCAAAATTCAAAATTCGAGGATTTATAATATTTCTTTTATTTTTTCCTTTTCTAGTTTTCTCTCGGTTAAAAGGCAAAAATTGCACAGTAACTTCCTTTTCACTTAATTGATAAAACCGTGCTAAAAAATAAGGTAAAATTAAAAAAAAATTGTGAAACACTGGTAGAAAATCTTCAAGATTTATTTTCATTTAAATCCTTACCAGGTACGTCCAAAATTTTGAAAATTTTCCAAAAATTAATCATTTTGTTTTGGGAATTTTCTTAAAACGAAAAGAAAAAATATTTATTCAAAGTCGTGCGTAATTCTCGGAGTCCACTTGATCAAGCGCTCGTATATGTAGTGAGTAAGTGGTCCCCCGAAAGTCGTCCAAAGATCTCAATCAGGCTAAGTATGCGTAGTGAGATTTCTCTGGCTACATATACTGCCGATTTATTACTTTCTTTTCTTTTTATGTGGATTAACAAAGAGAAAGTTATAAGGCAGAATACTCCCTGAAATTTTGTAGCTCCTAGGACGTGGTGGATCAATTTAGCCACAAGTTTGTACTTGCTCTTCTGAATTTGGCTTGCTTCAATGTCCACTGGAACTTGAGAAGTAGTACTTTCTGCCAAGCTGATAATCTCTGCACCTCTGTGCTCATGGGTCGGCAGCTTCCTTTCTTCCTCATAGTCATTCATCTTTCGGTTCCCGTTGATGCTCTTTGTAACATCCCAAATTTTTGCGACTTTTATTTTAATATGTCGATTGGAAATTTCATTTATGGAATTAAATTGTTGCTACGGGATTGAGTTTGATTATGTGGAATAAATTGTCATGGATGTTTTGGAATGAAGTGCTTTATATTTTTTTTATGTGGGGGATCCATTTAAATAAAACCATGCATTTAGTTCAAGCCAAGTAAAGTGGCTATTGTCGGCCCTCGCATTTATTGGAAATTTTATTCTTTCTTGGATTTGATTAATTGTTTTGGGATATTCATCCAAATTAAATCCAAATCAAATTATCCCTAAATTGTACTACATGAAATTCGAACTCTAGCCTACCATCCTTGGGAGTTTCGAAAATCCCCTATTTAAAATAGGAGGATGAATTATTTTCTTTGATTTAATTGGTGCCTTGTTGACTCCCCCCTTTTGAATTAAATTCAATTAAATCATGTCACATTTTATTTCTTCACCCAAATGAAATAAAGAGTTGAAATAATTCCTTGGCTATTTAAATTATTTTCGGCCCCTTCTCTATTTTTTTGAGGATAATTTATTTGTTTCCTTTTTTTGTGGAATCCCTTTTTATTCAATTAAATACCATACTAATACCTATGTCTAATTAATTGGGGATGTGAATATTTCCTTTTATTCCTCACCTATACCACACGCCTCTATGCCTTATTTTTCCTTGTGGGAATTTATTTATTTGTTACCTATTTTACGGGAGCCCTTTTCCTATAAAGAAATTACCAAATTTAAATCCTATTCTATTTAATTGAGGATTTAAATAATTTCCTTGTGCATTTCCTCTTAAATTTTCGGCCCTTACCTCATTTTTTCTACTTGGAGATTTAATTTATTTTGTTCCCTTGTTTATGGAATATTCAATGTTTTATTTCCAAAATTGTGGATCTATTTCTCTCCAAGTAAATACCAAATAATTCCTTGTAAATTCTCAGCCATAATTTTTTTAAATTATGCCTCTTTTAGTTGTGGGAATTTAAATTATTGACATCTATTTTATTCCCCCACAATTAATTAAAATTTGGAATTAACCTAGAGCTATAAAATCACCTAAACTAAACCCTAGCCTCATTTTCTCCCCCAACCCTAGCCGCCCACTCTCTCTCCCTCTCTCTCTCTCTCTCTCTCTCACGCCTCTCCTCTCCCTCACTCTCATCCTCTCCAAAGACTTCTTCCACCATTGTTTCTTGCACCAATTGGAGTGGATTTTCAAGAGTTCCCGACAAATCGTGCCAACGCTTGTTTGTACCGTTCGTTTTTCTTGATTCAAGAAGGTATAACTAAGATTTTCTTCTCATCTCCTTCATTGAAACCTTATTCTTGATCCCTTCATGAATATAGTGAGTGTAGGAATAATAGATCGCGATTTTAATCAGTGGGAATTTGTGTTTGCATGAGAACTTTGATGAATATGCGATTGTGAATGAGTTTATGTGAAGTTTGATTTGAATCTTTGGTGAACGATGTGAGTTTATGTGCAAACATGATTATGATAAACTTTTAAGCATGATTGTGTGTTATAAGCATGAAAAAAAAATTGGTGTTTGGATGATTGAGGAAGAAACCCTATTTTTGAAATTCTTAAGCCTGAAATCTGTGATGTCGGACAGTGGATTCCGACGTGCTTTTGACCAAGAAAACAATCAAATTTTGACACGAAATTTTAACTGAGTAAAATTCGAGGTGTTTTCTGTGTTGTGTGTGAATTTCAGCCCTTTTTGATGAAAGATGTATTTGTAATGAATTTTTGAAGTCGATTGCGCAATTCTGCCAGAAACTTGTCTTCTCGCCCAGAAAGTTTCGTTTTCTATTTGACCAACCAAATGGCCTCCTTTTGATGTAAATTTTGAACTAGATGAAATTTGATGTGTCTTCTGAGTTGTGTGAAAATTTCAGCCTCATTGGACATCGGATGAAGTTTTGGTGAATTTTTCAAATGAACTGCGCAGTGCTGCCAAAATTTTATGTTCCGACCAGAGAGTTGCATTAATGTTTTGACTGACCAAATGACATGATTTGATTGAGAATTTTTAACTGGATAAACTTGAAGGTGTCTACTGTGTTGTGACCAAATTTTAGCTTCATATGAGATTGGATGGATGTTTGGGTAATTTTACAAACCAACCGTGCAGTTCTGTCAGATTTGTTGTTATGTGGAAATATTACTTGTTGCCAAGTTTTAATGATTTATATGATGCATGTATGATTTGGGAAGGTATCCTATGACGTGATTATGTGCGACACGTTGAGAAATTCTATGGCATGTTTTTTTATGTTGATGAATGTTGGGATGGGTAAATTTAAGAGAATGATAAGAGGAACGATAGGACATGCATGATAATGTGAATTGATGGAAGGCTGATTTGTATTGTGGTTTGGCAAGGGTGATTGTGGATACGTGAGCTCGAGGAACAAGAGTTTCCATAAGTTGGTTTTTGTGTTGTTTAAACGATCAAGGTGTTTTCAAACCTTTTTATTTTCCGAAAATACGATGTGGTGTTATAAGGGTGGTTTAACTTATTATGTCATGCCTTGTTATTTTGTTTGTGAGATTGTTGTCTGATGCCTAGTTCGTCTGAGCTTGCTCCGTTAGGCTATATGATTGTGTTGTGAAACGAATTCGGGTCTGACTAGGGCCGTAAACCCTATCAGGCTATGTACACTGGAGGGATCGTGAGCCGTCCTCGCTAGTCGGCCGGTCTCGTGGGCGAATAGTGTGGCCACACTTTCATCGCACTGTGATATGATGATTGTGATTGATGGATTGATGTGAAAAGTGGGGAGGTAAATTGTCTGGCCAGACTTGAAATATTTTGTGTTCTCGTGATATTTCTTACTGCATATAAAACTCGAGATCACTGGTATGGATGACATAACTATATTAAAATGTTTTCGGCATGAGCCCATTGAGTACAACAAGTACTCAACCCTGCATATTCTTTTTCTTTATGTGCAGGTTGAGCGGGATGTTGCGGAGGATGTTGAGTTGGCCTAAGAACTTAGGATGCGTTGTGTCTTCATATATAGGCGTTATCCTCGACTCTCTTTAAACCTTATTTCCGCTGCTATATTTTGAACTATGTCTCAAGACTTTAATCGTTTTCGTACTGTGTTGAGCATGTATGGTTGTGTTAGGTTTTTTAAACGAGTATTTGCAATGTTAATTTAAAATGGTGTTTACGTGATTTAAACTAAATGGTTCTTTAGAAGTTAGTTGGGGTTTTTAATATTTATTTTCTCCGCTGCTTCTTTCTAAAAAAAGAAAAAAATATTTATCATAACTCGTTTCTAATTATAACCTTAGACTTTTTAACCTAAAATAATTTTCTTCCTTTAAGCTAATTGAGTTTTCGTAAAATGTTATCCTTGTAAGTTGTCGTTTTTGTCGTCCCTTGGTCACGATCGCCGCGTTTGTAGTACCCCTAGTATGGGCGGTCGTGACACTCTTGTAATTGGTTGGATCAAGTGATTTTGATGTCTTTTCCAACTTGATCAGCTCAGAAGTCGTGAAATCATTATAGGAACAACCTTCGACTAGAGCTCCTGAATTAACTCTTCTCCTTTCTATCCACCGATTTTTTTTTCTGAGGAAACATCACCATCATGACTGCCTGCTTTTTCTTGTGATTCTTGTATGTCCCCTGAATCTTTTTCTTTTCCTCGGGACGTAATCCAGGGTCAGGAGGTTTTTCCATTCTAAGCGGTTCAGGCCATGGTTGTAGCTGCACCCAGTAGATGAATCTAGCAACTTTTCTTTTTTGGCCTCTCCTTCTTCAGCTCTGGTTCACTTTCTTCGTAGCAACACCCCTCAGACTTGTCGATCACTAGAGGTGGTCTCTCTGTCGGTGCATTTTTCTCCATCCACCGCGGTTGTAGAGCCTTCCACCTTCTTACCAAGCAATTCACTTTTACTATCTGGAGGTAGAATAGTGTCTTGTCGACTTCCACATTACGGCTGATGAACTCTTCTCATTTATCTTGAGGTTCATCATTTGCCTCCTCTAAAACTTCATGTAATGCTTCCTCATCCGGAGATGTGGTAATTGACTCATCTTCGGTTAGTGTCCCTTTCTCAGCTGATTCTACCTCAACAGTTCCACTTCTTCTCGCTTTTCCAGTGACGGCTCTGACTTGTTCTCAGCATTAGATGTTTTCCTTTCCTCGGCTTCTCTTACACCTTCTTCATCTCCCTTCTTCTCATTCACCTCAGACTTGGCTCTGCCCTCTTGGATGACTTTCATCATATCAGTTAGTAGAGCTACCTGCCTGATCATTTCATCCATGTTGGATTTCTGTTCGTCATAGGTGCGCTGCATTTCCATCACCAATTCATCGTTTGACCTCGTGCAGCTCCTCATGTTCTGCTGTGACGCGTTCCATCCCTCACTCATTTCCCTTGCAGATTCTGTATGTCGATTCTTGTCCAAGGATGGTTCAAAAATCTGTTGAGGTTGATGTTGATAATGAGCATCTTGAGCTTGCCAATCCTCACTTGAACCTGTAGGAAAGTGATCTCCTACTTCGAGAGAGTAGGTCTGATAAGGATGACATGGGAATGAAGGGTAATGGTTGGAGTAGTCAGGCTGGTATGTCGGTGGGCTGAATTCATGGCTTTGAAATTCAGGGTAAGGTTGTTAGTGTGGATATCCCATTTGCCAAGAGGGTGTTTGGGTGGAGATCGGATAGGGTTATGTATGGTATGGGAAAGGTATGTATTCTTCTGCCCAGCTCCATTCTCCACAGTGTGGGTATTTCTGTTGGTATACCCGCTTGACCTCCAGGGTTCCAACTCGTATTCAAATTCGAGAACTCCCATGTACTCTGGTGGTGGCTTACTTGATCAGTTTGGCAGTGGGTTTGGATGGGAATGGCTGGACACTGTCTTGACTCGATCACTGACTGGAGTGTTTCCTCTAGCTTGTCAATCCGACTCTTCAGTAGATTGTCATTGTCCTCTGTGGGAGTACTCTTCACTTCCTCATGCAATGGAGTCACTGATGTATCATCGTACTCCCTTTTTGTGTTTAGAAGCTTTTCCGGGACAATCTTGGCCTTCCTCAGCCTTAGCTTGTAGAAACTTCCTCCGCTTGATGAGTTCACCAAGTCTTTGCTCTTTGCATCCATTCCATCGTAGAACTTAGAATAGACCTCCACTTCCACCAGGTTGTGATTTGGGCATGCATCCAGAAAACCTCTATATCTATGCCAGTATTTGCTCAAGCTCTCACCATACTCTTGGTAGCCTCTCTGATTTCCCTTCTAAGTGCATTTGTTTTCGCTGCTGGAATGAACTGGTTCAAGAACTCCATTTTGAAATCCGACCATGCCTTGATGATGTTAGGTTCCAATCCTCTAAACCAGATATCTGCTCCGCCTTTCAAAGAGAGTGGAATAGTTTTCAGCTTGAAATCCTCCTCACTTGATCCCTTTGGCCTTTTCTGCACTCTGTAAATTTTATTGAACTCACGAAGAATTCAATCGGGCATTCAGCACTCGCGCCCAAAAAGGTATGTAAGATGGCAAGAACTTATGGGTTCACATACATCGCTTTCTTCCCCTGACTGATAGATATGGCAGATGTCGGCTCATTTGCCAAGTGGGCATAGAGTGAACCTATCTCCAGACCATCTTTCTGATCACAAACCATGGTGGGTTTGTCCTTGATTTCCTCCTTGTCTGGGGTGGCTATTGATTCACGCGGACTCAAAAGTTATGTCCTCACTTTCTTCACAGTTGGCTTCCGAGTCGATTGATGGAGTTGGAGGTGATTCGTTTTGAGCAGTCTGTGGCTTCACTCTCTCTTCTTTCTCTGTTTTCCTCCTGGACTCGGTGCCTTCGAACTGGGGAAAACAGAAAACAACAAAAAGTTTATTTACAAAATTTAAACTAAAATTCTTAAGTAAAACCTGAGACGCTCCGCCCATCTATGTGTCCCTTCGCTTCAGTTGCCCTCTTGGATCACACCAGTGGGTCAAGCAGTCGATCCACACAGATGAAGTCATTGATTCTTCACTGTTGTTGCTCTGAGCTGTCTCTCAACAGAAATCAAAACAAAGAAACAGAAGATATTAACAATATTTACACCAAATGTTTCTCACAACAAATGTAGGATAAACGTCATCATCCCCAGCAACGACGCCATTTGAGAGGCTTGAATCTTTCATGCATCTTCCTAGTCTTCACTTTCATCATTTTCGTTTGTCGTTGTGGCTTGCTCAAGTTAAATCATCAAGCTGATCCAGCTGGCCTATGCGTGTGGTCTACCTGCAAAATGCAAGTTAGTGGATCAACTGGAAACTCAGACTGATCAACTCGACTTGAGTGTGATGAACAGAAGATTTAAGAAAATGTGCTCTCAAAACCTTAACCCACAATACTATTAACTAGTATATGGAAGTAAGGATCGATCCCACAAAGATGAGGTGTTTGACATTTGTTTGCTTGACACGACTTGGGGATGGCTGCTGCCACGCTTTATAGGGGGTGGGTTAAGTTAAACTACTTGACTTGAGAAACTAAAGTAACTAAACTGATCAACTCATGAAAGCTTAACTAATCTACTTGATCAACTTAACTAAACTTTCCATAAATGGACAAACAACATAGACGGGGGGACTGTTAGTCCCCTGCAAAGTGTACGATAAAGTAAAAACTTTTTAACAACTTCATCTTCTTCACCAAATCAACATGGAATACAGGACAAAGAACATATCTGAAAAGCTAAGAAGATGAAACATCATAACAACACATAAAATTAAATCTACTCCTAAGATCTAAGCTACGACTACGTAAACAAGAAACTAACCCATAATCATGCAAAAACAAAACATAAACTACTAGATCTAAACATACTAAGAACTCTCAAACATAAAACATCAGATCTGACCAAATCAAAATAAAATAAGTCATTTCTGAGCTAAGACATGCAAAATAAAAAGGAAACCGAAAGCAAATCAGAAACATCATGCATGAAACAGAACACATCAGCTGGAAACGGAAACCTAGCTTCAAATTTACTAAATCAAAAACATCAAAGATTCAACAACACCGAAAGTAAACTGAAAATAAACTACGAAAGTAGTAAATTGTTTCATCACCCTTTCTCGGAGTGGAATGACAGAACCGAAAGCTAAAAACTAAAAACCAACACCAAACACCAACTAAACTAAACTAAACTAGGACCAAGTGTGTGTGTGCAACAGGAATCAAGAAAATGAAATAAAGAGCTCCGATTTCAGCCTCAAAATAAGAATAAAGATATTCTAAGAAATCCAATGAGGACCCCCCTTTTACCACTGGCTGGGACTCCCTCTTCTTCTTGTGTTAAGCTTCCTTTATATAGAGAGGCGTAGGGCTCTGATCCCTAGAGTACCATCCTCTCTGAAATGTCATTCCCGCCCTTCATATTTTGTGGTGGGGTCTACAGCTCTATCTCCTATGCGGAACTCCTGACGGCCCCATCTGATTCCTGACTTGATCAACTCAACGCTGCAGTTTTTGCCTTCTTTTCTTGATCTGTTCGTCCGCCCAACTGATTTGCTCCTTTTCTGAATATAGCAGTTTTTCACACACCTGACTCAAATTGGTTGTTAGTTACTAAATTTTATGTAGTTTAACTACAGAGCACATGCATGAAACGAGCCTCATCAAAGGGGCACAAAAAGCAGTCTCATCACAACATCTGCTTCGTTTTGCTGCATTACACGGGCATAGGAGGTTGGTCGAAGCTTTGATTCTTCATTTCCCGAGATTGTGCGCACAAAAGCCTCAACACTGACCGGGTCTCTGCCTTTGCACTTAGTCGTGGAGAAAGGTCATCATGCTATATGTAAACGGCTCATAGTGGCGTACCCAAATGCATTGAGCACAACACTAATGGAATGAATCCACTTCACTTGGCCACCCAGGGAGGCCATGTTGATGTATGTAGACTCTTGCTTGATAGTTTCCCACTAACGTGCATGGGCCATGGAGCTGATGTTACTGGCTTGAATCTGATTCATGTTGCCGCCCTGAAGGGGAATGTTGATGGAGTACTCCGATTTTTTCTGAGCCATAGTTCCTCTTATGCGGCTGTGAAACAAAGGCTCGGTAACAGGCAAACGATTCTGCACGCGTGCGTCCACTTTGGCCGATTAGATTCTATTAGGATTTTAGGAATAACATCCCTTGTGGTCCGAGCTGAGATCAACAGCTGATGATGACAGAAACACGATGTTACATCTCGCTGTCAAAATGATGAAACAAGAATGTGTGCATTACTTTGTTTCTGAAAACAAAGTCAAGAGCTTGCACAAGAACAACCGTGGGGAGTCTGAGCTTGATTTGGCAGGAAACAAGAGAAAATGAAATTGTTGTTATCAACTCTCGTGCCGTTATCAACTCTCGTGCCGTTTCTGAAAACATAGATATGTGGATTGTTTGTTCTATACTTGTATCCACATGGCTTACCAATACAGCTCCAATCCGCCAGGTGGCGCATGCGCAGACGAAACCGGAGGACATATTCCTGGTTCACCTATCATTCGTGAAAACACAACCGACTAACTATGAAAACTTGATCATAACCAATATTTTTTGCATTTTCTTTTGCTCTCATCTCTATTTTCCTCCGTGCTATAATGAAACTCATTCCTCAGCTTGCCTACCCCACCTATGTGGACACTGCACAAATTGTTTCTCTTGTGCCGTCATTGATGTCAATTTTGTTTAGCTTTATAGTAATTATAATTATTATAGTTTACCCAACATTGACAAGGAAGATGGGTATGATCATGAGTAGGACTGGCAAATCGTGCGGATTTGGTCGCTATCGGGTTACCCAATGTCAAACCCAACCCAATGCAAAATCATTGTGTTCTTATCGGGTCCCAACCCAACAGATTCGTGCGGTTTTCATGTCATCCAAAAAAATATCGGTCCTCTTTTAATGATAGTAAGTTACTATCCAATATAGCTTGACGCAACACGATAACGACCGAAACATGATAGTATTATATAATTAAATCTAAAAAACAAAGTTAAATAATTAAAATAATTATTTTTAATAAAATTTAAGTATGTAGTAATATTTTTTTGTTATGAAAATAAATAATAATAGTACTATTAATCATATTTGTACTAATAAAATTAAAGTATAATATTTTTTAATTAATAAAAATAATTAAAATTAAATTTAATATATTTAATTAAAAAAATAATCAAAATATTTTTTTTCTTAACGGATAACCCAACCCGACCCAAAATTTTCAGGTTCTTATTGGGTCGACCCTAAGAAACCAAATCCTAAACGTGTGTGTTCGATCGGGTTAACTTTGTGCAGATTCGTGTTGAATTATCTTGTCGATCAAAAATTGTCAGCCCTAATATGAGGCATCTTATCATAACTATTCTTTCACTTTCTACTTTAGTTGCCTATGCGATATGTGGCATATCTTTCTGGGAGAGGATGTGTCACAAACCGAAACCGAACTAGCTTGAGACATTGGGTAGGGGTGAGGGGAAAAAAAAAGAAAAAAGGAAGAAAAAAGACAAGTTGAAAGGATATGAGGGGCTGGAGAAGATGAAAATGTTTGTAGATAAGGAGAAGATGTGTCACAAACCGAAACCGAAACTAGCCTCGAGGACATTGGGGGCGGGGGGGGAGAGGTAAAAAAGGAAGAAAAAAGAGAAGTGAAAGGATATGAGGGGCTGAAGAATATGGAAAATGATTGTGGATGAGGAGGGAAAACTGCAACATCCATATCCTACTATATAGTCATTTGCATAATCACACTTTTTATTGTGTTTTGCATTATATATAATAGGATTATGTTAAGATGACAACCCTTCTTAATGTGACAATGTATCATCAATCTCGTGCTGCCACATGGCACAGTTATCCAACAATATTAGAGGTTTATCCAACAATATTCATTTAGTATGCGTTTACTGATTGCATGATAGTAATAGGTGGATTGCTGTTGTAGATTGTTGAGTATTGTTGTATAGGCATAGAATTGTTTCCGTTGAAGTATATGTACAGACATATTGCATTTTTATACCGTTATTTTGCATTATAGCCTATACAACAATACTCAGCACTCTACACTGCAATCCACATAGTACTATCATGCAATCTGTAGAAATCCATTTTAAAACTCTTACTATGATATTGCTGGATACGCCCCTAATATTGCTGGATAGCGTGACACGTGGCAACACGGGGTCGGTGGTACGTTGTCACTCTAACTATGACGGCACCCTAATGCTCCCCATATATAATATATATAAATAAGAAATAAGTATTTAGAAATTATATAATTATCCAAATCATTAATGATAATAATTTAACTTATTATGATAAATAGCTACGTAATATGTATGTGTATATGCATGATTTTAGTTTATGGACATTAGATGTGCATAGATACAAATAGTACTATATAAATGTGATGAGAAAGTTTATATGTATGTATATTATATAAAACGTGAAATGAACGTAAGGAATTCTTATGTAGTATTAAATAAAATTTGAAAATTTAAGTGATAGGCTTAGTAAGAGAAGTGTGTCGCCCATATATCATTTATGACTAAGGTGGCAAAAAAAAAAGAAAGCTTGGGTAGTTGAACCCTTCACATTGAGTTGGTACTTCCTTTCTTTTGTAAAAAAAAAAAAAGAGAACCAATTCTTATTTTTAGAGGGAACACAAGAAAAATTAAAAAAAGGAGGATGCTTACTTTCGCAAGTTTATTGTGCTCAATAGAAATAAATATTGGAAGGGTTGGAAGAGAAGACAAGTAAATAATAAGGGGGAGAAAAGAACGATTAAAGGTTGTAGAACGAGGGAGATGAAGGTTAGATTATTTATTGAAATAAGGTGTGTATACATCACTCTTATAATTTTTACATGTGTTATCTGCTTCTTTTGCTAAGTGTTTTATTAAAGTGAATAATAGATTGTGATAATTGGATTAAATGATTTGCATATGATATAGTTATGTGTTATTTCGATATCACCAATTGTGGACTATTATAGGAATATGCAATTGATGCATTTGATAGGTTTTACTCATTACTTTTGGATGTATTTAAATCATTGGTTAAGGATGATCTGTGACAAGTGGTGCCCTGGATCTGATATACCAATGGCAATGGACCTACGAGTCATATATATGTATACAATGGCAATGGGACCTACGGGTCATAATATGTATACAATGGCAATGAGACTTTCGGGTCATATATAATGGAAATTCCGGGCAGATACCAGGCTTGATTTGTCACAGAATAATAAATTGAGAACAGAGGCCCATATGCATACGGATATGAAATTGTTTATTGAGTTTATTATATGTGCGGAATTTCGAATATTGTAAATAAGTCTAATAAATGATGATTTTCTAGTTATAGTATTTGGTTGGTGAAATTATTAATATGTGATTTCTTTACTTTAATTTGTATTTGTTTATTATAAATAAATACGTCAGAGGGGTTGGGGTTGGGGTGTGACAAAAACCCACCTAGACAAGTGGAAAATTTGTCAATTCTGGAGAACTACAAGATGGTTGGAAGTTTGGTTGTTCGATATCCAATGGAAACTTGAGGATTGAAGAATTCAGTGTTAATCTTGAAGATGCTGATTTTTGATCATGTGATAAAGATAATCTTTCAAGAGCCTGTTTTGCAACCGGAATGCCACTCGACTGTCACGGCTGAGGTATTAGAATGAGGAAGGGATTCAGTGACCAATACTCATTTGTCCGGCGTTACAGGAGTCCCCGCTGCCAAAATGATTTCCTGTTAGATCATATCGTCATGGTGATAACTGTGACCTGTGAGGAACACTTTCTACTTGTAATTTCTAAACTCATTAATATTATTCCTTTCTGTAATGTTTCTTTTATCAAATTCTCGTAGGTACTCAAATTACATTAGGGCCTAGGCGCTGACGGAAATTGTCGAACCAAAAATGAACCGTGAGGGTGTTTCGCGGTTATGGTTCCGGTTCCAAAACCACCAGTTTCGTTTTTTTTAGAACGGTGGTTTCCGGCGGTTTTTTGACGTTTCGGCCCAGTTTCATGGTTTTTCGGTGGCTTTCCGTGGTTCCGGCACGGTTTTGGTTTTTCCGAAAATTTGAAACTTGAACTGGCCCACGGTTCTAAAAGTAACGGTTTCGGTTCCATTTAAATCTCACGGTTACGATTTTGCGGTTCACCACCCGAACCTTAAACCTTGAGCATCTCTACTCTTCATATTATATTGTGCTACCTCAATAGCCTTTTGCACCACGTGGCTTCCATATAATGGAGACACAAGGGCATAAGATTTGGAATAATCAGTTCACTAACAAGGATTTCATTTACAGCATCAATCCTAGATTCCGAATTTTTGTTCTATAATGTGGAGCGCCATATTGATCTTTCATTAGATCAAGTGATGAAGGTTGAACCTTATTGAATATTTGAAGTTGTGTGGAAATTCCAGATTCTCTGATAACTCTCAAACTTTCAAAGAAGGTGTAACTAAAAATAACAAAAATTCCATCAGAAGTTCAGAACATGTAAGCATTGTTAACCTAATTCAAATCGAGAAGGTATAGATGACCTGGAATTGGAACTTAAAAACGTATTCGATGCATCAATAAATGTTGTATTTATAGTAAAAGGCAATCGTCACATCACTTTATCAACTTTATTAGCACGCCCACTTAACTCATTAAACATATCTTTTTTCAACTTCGCACCTAAAAGAAGCGTCTTTTTTTATAGCGGAACATATAGAGTACTACTTTCTTTGTTTTCTAGATTCTGATTACTTTCTCAGTTTTATCAAAAATCAAACAAACATTGAAAATTAAAATTTAGGGAATCTAATTATTTTCTCAGTTTTATCAAAAATCAAACAAACACTGAAATTGAAAAAGTAGGAAATCTGATTACTTTTTCCAGACAGACAAACAAACAGGACCTTAGGTTTACCATTTTGAGTATATTAACTATAGTGTTATCAATTTTAACTTAATATGTAGATTATCTATTGATTTCTCATATACCAACTAATCCAGCATTAATTGGTTGTCAAGCAATCAAAATCATTGTACATATGCATTTTTATTGAAGTGGTTCTTTGATTGAATATATATTTAATTGGCTTCATAATTTAATTAATTTTTTATGTGTTAGTTAAATTTTTGTCTCTTATTTATTTTGAATTTAATTCAGTTGCAATATTGACTAAAAAATCATTAGAAAAATGATAATATTATAAAATTATAACAAGCAATATCAATAATCCTAATGATTCTTGAGTCAATATTTCAACTGAATTAATTCTTAAAAAATAAGAGAACAAAAATAAATTTAATTAACACAAGAAATGTAAATTATATTTTGAAGTCCATTAAATAAAGATTCAACCAGATTAAAAATAAAGTATAAAAACATGTTAAATCAAAATGCATTAGTATAAAGACTTGATGAAAAAAAATTTGTAAAAGGATTTAATGAAACAAAATCCATTAGTACAAGTACCTAATGAACTAAAAATTTGTAAAATAGCTTGATGAAATAAAATGTATTATTACAAGGACCTCTAGAAGTGTTTTATGTTTTACCTTCATTTTACAAGAATTTCGCAGTCATTAATGTTATTGTAGCATTCAAAGGTTATTTCGTCCCATTTTAGTGAATACTCTTACCTCAGCTGGATGTTCTATTTTTAAAACCAACATTCTAAAACGGAAATTCAATATACAATAAAAATTCAATGACAAATTGCCTGTAAAGTTATGAACTTTTAAAATATTTTGATTATTCTCGTGAACTTTAAATGTTGCATGAAGAGTCATGAACTTTACCGGACTATGTAAATTTCTCATCCGATCCGACTTGATAGATTTCCCTTACAACTTATCCTACGTGGCGCGCCGAAGACATAACTTGGCAAATGACAAATTTAGGGTTCAATTCGAATTGTGAAATTAATGATACTTTTATGTTGAATTCGATTTGTATGTTTATGTCAATTTTGTATGTTGAATTCGATTTGTATGTTTTCATTTGTGCTACTTGTATGTTTATGATAAGTCTAGGGTCAGAGATTGCAAAGATAGAAGAGAAACAATCAGGATTAGTGGAGTTTGGCAAGTCCCGCCTCCGACACGCCACATAAGATAAGTTTTTGTTGGAAATCTATCGTGTTGGGTGGGTCGGGTCGGGTCGGATGAGAAATTTACACAGTCCGTCAAAGTTCGTGACTTTTCATGTAATATTTAAAGTTCACGAAAAAAACAAAACCATGACTTTATAGGCAATTTGCCCAAAATTCAAATAGTTTCATCACATTTATAACTCATTGTTCCGCTTGTTTAGTCTATCTTCCTTACACTACAAAAAAGCAGAGTTTACTACCAGCTGATCCGTTGATAATACTGTCACTAATCAATATTACTTATGGATTTGTTTGTCACTAAACAACATTTATTTTGGATAAATACATCCTCAAATAAGTTACTTTCTTGTATTTGACTATAAATACTTACTTGTTTCTTAACATTCATGCCTAAGGCTTCAAGTCGGACATAGGAATTATAATAGTTAAAAATGTATTTCATCAATTTAGGATCTTGCTTGGCAAAAATGTACGTTGCTTGTATGATCATGTTTTTAGGCATGTCGGTGTGTGTGTTTTGAATATAGAATACGTTAAATTTAATGCATTGTAAATTTTGATATAGAAACGCTTTTTGTCAATGATCAGATGATAGCAATAACTTTTAAGTTGTGATTTACTTCAAGATATAGTCAATATAGAGAATGCTACCCAAATAAAATTTTATTCGTAGTCGGTTAACTTTTTGACCAAAAGGGGAAACATTACCATGTTCTCTATCATGAATTTATTTATGTAGGAGAATTTAATGATTTCGTCATGTTTAAGTCAACTATCAAATACGCTAACACTTTAACATGAATTGCTTATTCAATATGTTTGTACAACATGGGACGATTGAAATGGGAAAAGAGGTGCAAATAAAATCCCTCGCTCCTCTTCCTTTGTCAAAAGAGATACAGATTACGATAAAAATAAAGATAAATTTACACAAATTTACATAAATAAAATTTGAATCGAACCATACTTAGCTTTACTCAAGAAACTATAAACTCGCGTTTAACATAAACTTTAAACAAAGCCCTAAAACAAAGACTCCATTTTGACATGGATTTTGATCACCTTTACACCAGCATTTCATCGAATTAAGAGGCGTGGAAGGAGATGAAAGAGATTGATTGTTTTGCGTCTATGATAATTGATGGTGATTTAGGCCATTGGTATTATGATTTTAAAATGAAGTTTATTTTGATTATTCATTTAATTCAAACTTCAGTTTGACATTTTTTTGTTTGTCATTACAAATATTAGAATCGATTGACTTATGATAAACTTTTCGATGTGAAAAAGAATCTAAAATTGTTATCTAGTAGGATCACTAAAATATCTTGGATACAAATAACTATCAAACCAATAAAAATGTCAATTGAAATTGGCTTGATTTATTTGGATTTTAGTTTGTTTACACCTTTCGTCGCAAGTGCCAATTTAATTGAGTCTTTTCTATAAAAAAAGCAAATACCAAATTTTTATTCTATTCTCTCATATTTTATTTCCTCTCTCTTATTTTATGCTCTCTCCAATTTTAATTTATCTTCTTTGTTCCATTTAGCAAAAAAACAATCTCTATTCCAAAAAAATGACCAACTAAGTTGGACAAATACATGATGCAATATCTAATACTTTAGAATTAATGACTACTACTCATATTATTAATTGTTATAATATGCACTAATTTGTTATTGTATCCCTTCAAAAGAATATGATCTTGTTATGATTTTCGTTTCAAGACATAAATCTATATAGTGTTTTTTTTATCATTCATATATATTTTTTTTTATCATTGATCTCTATTTTTTGTGGACTTAACAAAGAAGCGATCAACACTTAAATTGAAAATAATCAGCCATTGGATGGAGGAAGTTGGGCATCGAGGCACTGATGCAGCGCCACGTGGATGAATTGATCGTGCGTTCCGTCCGTTGTAAGTAGAGCAAAAGCTCACCATCGCATCGCGAACTTTGTAATTAGCTTGACA
>NW_024599679.1:0-26241 GCF_004379255.2 Salvia splendens
ACTTTCTCTCTTCCTCATCTCACGTTCAAATCAGCCGCCGCAGCGAATCCGCCTCTGTCGCACAGAGCCGCAGCCGCTGCTGCTGGACGCCGCGCGCCGCTGCTCTCCGCACGCTGTTGTACCGTCGAGAAGCGCCGCTGCTCCGTCGCCCGTCGGGTTCGGTCAGCGCCGGTGCCCCGAAACACCCCAAACGTCCCACATCTAACCCGACAACCCGCACAATCCGAAACAATCTGATTCAACCCGAAACAGCCCGCAGGTAAGTTCTTATGTTGATTTCGTGAGATACAAGTTCAATCTTGGATTTGGTTTGGTTTTGATTACTAGATTATTGGATTGGTTACGGAGTTATGAGATGCACACAAAAAAATTGAGGCTGTTGTAGAGGAATTGATGTACTTTGGAGAGGAGGAATTGCCTAGCAGCAAAAGGAATTGTATTCACGGCAGTTTGGTTTCTTTTGTTTGATCGAGCAGTTGCAATTGCAAGAAGATTTCTGTGTTTGTTTTTCCCAAATTGTATGAGATTGTGTTCTGATTAATATAGAAGGAGGGGTGGTTTGAAGAAAATGATTGTGATATCTATATACAATGCACAAAAATATGGAGTGAAAGTGACGGTGTAGCAAGTTGCCTACATATTCTTATCTCCAAATTATTCTCCTTCGTCAGGAAGGAATATGGTTTGCCTACTCTAATTAAATGCAGCATTTAATGTTGTCTGCAACAAATTCGATCCTTTGAATCTGCCTCTTCTTCTTTTTTTATATATATTTGTTTATTAAAGTAATTATTTGAGTATTTGTTCACTTGTTCATTTAATTTGGTGTAGGTATAATCGGTTTCAAGTTCGTGGCTATCCACGTTGAAGTACTGATTTTCGTAGAACGCAGGATGTATAGATTAAATTTTGTTGGACTTTGTTGGATGTAACGGACATCAAAATTTTATTTTGGGATCTTATTTATTTATTTATTTAAATTCTTATATTCATATAAGTGTAATATATATTTACGTGTTCTATTCACTTGTCTAACGTCAAACAAACAACGACAACAATCTATCGTGCTCGGAGTTAAACGCATAAAATAGATAATCAAGCTACTAATATAGTTTATAATAATATCGGCTTAGCGGGTCGTTACATCAAATGCTTCTACACATACTTCATTCCAATAATTTTTTACATCATTCAATGTGTTTATTACACCATATCAGCGTTGTGGCGGTGGTGATAGATTTTGTAGAGAGAAAGAACGGCACTCGACGGTGAAACCGCATTTACGTACAGGAATGAAGTAATAATCCTACTGGAATGAAGTAAGAACCTACTGGAATGAAGTAAAAACCTACTGGAATGAAGTTAAATCTTCGTAACATGTTAGTATGACTTATTTACCTTCGGATGAATTAAAATAGGCTCGTGATAAAGGCGAAAATAATTGATAAATTTGTGTCTCTCATCCATAAAAAACTAGATCTAAAAACCCTAATTTGGTATGGTTTGGTGGTTCGGTCTTTAAGAGTGGATTTGTGAATAATGGGACTCTATATATATATATATATATATATATATATTATATATATATTATATATGGTCCTGTTAGGTTGAGATTATTTAGCTAAATTGAGAAATGAGATGCAATCTCGGCCACTAATCCACAAGATTAACGAAATGTCAACAGCTATCACATTATGTCAACACGGGGGTATAAGTGTCATTTCATGTTTTAATGTGTCGGATTGTTGACATAGCTTGTATGTCTAGTTGACATGACTTATAATTATTGTTGACATGGTTTCTATATGTAGTTGACATGGTTGTACGTGTAGTTGACATGGCTTGTAACACAGTTGACATAGCTTGTACGTGTAGTTGACACGATATGTACCGTAGTTGACATGACATGTCAATATTCTATACAATCTCATCTACCAAATTGGTATTTTATGGAGTTGTGTTACGAAGCTCAAGGTATGTTCTCATGCTAATTCCACAAATGTCAGCAAAAAACATCACATAATGTATTCATAAATTTCAAAGAAATGTCACTAGCAACGCAAATGTCAATATGTCAACAGACCTCCAAAGGCACCTACAAAATGTCATCCTAAATTTTCATCTTCAATTCACAATGTCAACAAACCAGCATCTCCTACATTTCAACATGTCAACAGCAAATGTCTACAACTGAAGTTTCAATATAATGTCAACAGCAAATTTGTTCACCCAAAAACCAACAGCCAATGCCGCAGATTTTCAACAAATAAACAACATTCGAGAAACGCCGCAGAGACAGAATCAACGCTCAACTCTCCGCAAACTCATCCCTAAATCGCTCAACTCTCCGCAAACTCATCCCTAAATCTGAAAAGTTATTTTCCCTTCTTTCTCTGTCTCTCTCGAATCGAATCAAAATTCTCACTGAATTGACCGATTCCGATCAATATAGATGGACAAGGCGGCGCCATTGGGGCACGTGGTGGATCACGTGAAGGAGCAGCGGCAGAGGGCGAAGGAGGCGAGCAAAATCAGCAGCGGCGTGCCGAGCGAGATCGACGAGGTAATCGTCGATCAGATTGAAGACGGATCGGAGCAGATCAAGTCGTCGATCTGTTGCGACGATCGGCCGGAGCTCTTCGCGGAGATCGGGAGCGCTCTGAAAGCGCTGGAAGCCACCATTGTTGAAGCCAACATCTCGAAGCACATACACCAGCACCCTCACAATCCCTAATTAAAATATGAAATTACCATTCTGTCCTTTTATAATTAATTAATCTAAAAATATTTTTCATGTGGCAAATTCTGGACCACTCATTTAATAAAAATGAGTGGCTGAGATTGCATCTCATTTCTCAATTAGCCTAAAAAATCTCAATTGATCATGGACCTATATATATATATATATATATATATATATATATGTATATAGTATATAGTATATAGTATATAGGGATGGGGGAGCATTATGGTGCCACCATAGTTAGAGTGGCAACGTACCACCAACCTCGTGCTGCCACGTGGCACGTTATCCAGCAATATCATAGTAAGCGTTTTAGATGGATTTCTACAGATTGCATGATAGTACTACGTGGATTGCAGTGTAGAGTGCTGAGTATTGCATTATTTTCTATAATGCAAAATAACGGTATAAAAAGGCAATCTGTCTATATATATACAACAACTGAAACATTCTATGTCTATACCGCAATACTCAACAATCTACACAGCAATCCACATATTACTATCATGCAGTCTGTAAACGCATATTAAATGAATATTGCTGGATACGACTCTAATATTGTTGGATAACGTGTCATGTGGCAGTACGAGATTGGTGGTACGTTGTCACTTTAAGAATGTAATCAAATAGGGATGTAATCAAATGCAAACTTTCAATATTGTACAAACCCTAAACTATGATTTGGACAGTTGGAAAATATCAACATATGACAAAATAATAGCAACAGAAAATGTCAACACAGTGTCAATGGTTGATGCTTGATAAGGCTCATTTCATGCATCGGTTTAAGGGTAAAATGTACGCTGCTTGATCAGTTTATCGCGCAAAACAAGTGTTAAATGTGCAGGAATGCCACTTGACCAAAGCAGCAAGGCCAAACTGAACAAGCAAGTATAAAAGGCGATAAAAGGCCAAGAATCGGGGGAGTTGATCAAGGGGAGTGATCAAGCAGTTAGGCGGGGACCACTGGCTTCTAGAAGAAGAACACGTGAGGAAATGAGCTGGATGTGGCGCACCATTCTGTTATCAAGGACAACGTTCTAGAATGGGACACGTGCTAGCTTATGAGACGCAAGGACGGACCTGAGTCATGAATCTGTTACTCAAAAGCGTCATCATTCTAGAATAAAGGCACGTATCAATCAATGAGTCTCTCATTCTCAGCATGAGCGAATATTCCCTGTCAGGATCGTTATCCAGCTGGAGGCCGAATCGAGCTTATAAATTGAGGGTGTGCCATCACAAGAAGGGGAGATCCTTTACTTTCCGTCTAGTTTAGCTTAGTTTAGCTTAGTCCAGTTCTCTAGAATAGCTTAGCTTAGATAAAGTAATGCGTAGTTAGAAAGGGGAATTAAAGAAGCGCTGCAGAATACTTGTTTTCTATCGGCGTATTCCTAAATTACCTGCCAAGATTCTTCTCGGTTTTACTTGCTTTCTTATTTTCTGAAGTATTAGCTTAGTTTTAATTTCACGTTGTATTGCTCTCAGTTTAGTTTAATCAAAGTTATTTCGTTTTCATCCTCGCATTTACTGTTCCGCTGTTACTGGTAATTTACTTGACCCAGTAGTTAAATCTCTGTTGATCAAGCTAGCTAGTTTAATTCTGCCTAGAGTAAAAACAGTAGTTAAAAACTCTCAAGTTAAAGCGTGGCAGCAGCCAACCCCCTTGTTCACTACTCACACACTCAACACACCAACTTCTCTGTGGGATCGACCCCGAACTTGCCGCTTTACTGTTAAAGTTGTGCAAAATTGGGAGTTTACAAATTACTTTGGTAAGGAAGAAAGAGCGAGAGCAAGACTGCATTGATTTAGTGGCAACGACATTTGCTAACTGATCCGACCGGTTCGGTTATCATTCCATATAACTTGATCCGCATTCTAATCGCGTCTTCGTCTATTTCCAAGTCCTTCCAAAATGGCACCGTTGCCGGGGAAGCATGGTGTTACTTTATGTTTGTGCGTAGTGCGTAGGTGTATATAGTCTTATTTCCTTGTTTTCTCATTTTGTTTTTCACTGTTGATGAGAAGGTACCAACGAGGTGGACACTGGAATCATCCCTTTCTATACAGAGAGACTAATGCTCATTGGAGAGTCTAGGAAGCCGGCGTTGTCACCACTCGTTACAGAGCAGCATTAGAAGCCGCAGCAGCCGCTGAACAGAACACACAACCACCACCAGCAGAGATGGCCCTTGTCGCTGACGACTCCGGTATCGGATCTCTGCACGCTCATGATGAAAAGGAGCCCACACATGTCATTGCCGCTACTCCTGGGATGCGGACCATAGCGATCAAATCAGGAGTGCTGGCTGTTTTGTCCCTCTTTTACGGTCTTTCAAAAGAGTGTCCGTACGCATTTCTGGAGGAGTTCTGCCGATATTGTGATATTCAGCCCGTGCCGACTGGATCCACATCCGAAGATTATAGGCTCAAAGTTATTCCCTTCGTTTTAAAGAGAGATGCGGGCGTCTGGCTGTCAAGGCTGCCAGAAGAATCCATCAGGACCTGGGCTGAATTCTGCATGATATTCCTCGACCGCTTCTTCCCAGCATCAAAGACGAGTGCCCTCAAACGGAAGATTACAGAGGCTAGGCAGGAGTATGATGAACCCCTTGGCCAGTACTGGGACAGGTTCCAAGGTTTGCTTCAAGCATGCCCCAACCACAAGATGAAGGAGAAGGAAATTTACTCTGTTTTCTATAGTGGACTCACTGTGGATAGCAAGAACGACCTCAACCTCCCAGCTCAAGGGGACTTCTCGAAAACCGCATTTAGCCAAGCCAAAAATATCTTGGAGAGGCTGATCGAGGCTAAGCGGTCGTACGAAACATCTCGAGGCCAGTATAGAAGAGGGGCAGTGCATGTAGCAGAGGCGCGCAATGACGAAAAGTTGGAGGCTCGATTTGAGCAAATGGAGAAGAAACTGTTGGAGGTAGTAGAGAAAGCAAGACCGCCACCACCACCTGCACCAAAGGAGACACAATATGTGCCGCAACCATCCCCACCAGAAGAACATCATTATTATTACTGTGAATTCTCCTCTGAGGTAGAGCCACAAGCCCAAGTGAATGTCGTAGGTCATTGGAACACGAATGTGAACTGGATCCAAGGGAAGCAGAGAGATGCTCCGTGGAGGGACCACCCAAACTTTAGGTGGACTGATCAGAATCAAAGCCAACCACCCCCGACGCAGTCCTTACAACTCACCGAGGGGCAGCCCAACTGGCCTGCTCGGATCCAGGAGAGGCCGAACACTAGAGGGAACAAATTGCAGGGCGGTCAGGCAGGATGGTCAAGAGGACCTCAAGGGAACTGGTCAAGTGGAGGACAACCTAACTGGTCAAGCCGACAACAGAAAGGAGAGTGGGGGTACCAGCACCAAGTCCCTCAGTTTTGCAACCAGGGAAGACAACCAAATGATCAAATGGTGAACTATGTCCCGCAGTACCAAAGAGGAAACCCGCAGAATCACTTCCAGCCAGAGCAGTATGGACCTTCCGGCTACTATCAGCAAGGTCATGGAGGAGGTCGATTTAATCAGCGATATAACAAACAGCAATTTGAAGTTGTGATGATCCCGCATCAGCCCCAAGAAGCGATGCGAGAAATACAAGAGACTCAGAAAGAACAGAGGGCTGCACTCGAAATGCTTACAAAGCAATTGTCCCAGGTAGCCATGTCATTGGGCGAGCTGAGAGGGAATGAGGGAATGCTCCCAGCCACAGTGCAGCAACCTACAGGGCGCGAAAATGTCAATACAGTCTCTCTGAAATCAGAAACAGTTTGTCAAAGCTCATTTGCGAGTTTTCCAACACCTAGACTCAATCATAATGAAGGCTTTGAGCCTAACACTCGTGAACAAGTTGCTGAGAAGGGGAGGATGGTCGAAGAGAAAAATGTGACCGGTGTGATCCAACCGAGCGATCTTTCACCAAAGAGGACTGACCCAGGGGTATTTACGCTCCCAATTTCCATCAGAGGCGTTCAAATGGAGCACGCAATGTGCGACTTAGGGGCTTCCATCAATATTATATCGTATTCTATATACAAGAAACTGTAAAATGCTAAGCTTATCGAAACCAATATGGAAATACAGCTAGCAGACGGGTCTTGCATTTACCCCGAGGGAGTTCTGGAAGATGAAATCGTCAAGGTCAACAAATTCTTGTACCCCGCCGACTTCTTCGTCATAAAGACGACAGAGCCAGGAGCAGAAGAGCCTGTGGGAATCCTTTTGGGAAGGCCATTCCTATCTACGGCTAGCACAGTCATTAATGTTCGCCATGGGACGATACATCTAAGTTTAAATGAAGAACAGCTTACATTCGAAATTGACAAAGCTGTGAGGAAGTCGCAGGATAGCGAGAGCATTCAATCAGCAGACACTATCACACCTTGGGAGCGAAAGTACCTAGAAAAGGAACCCTTCATTAAACCGTCATCTAACTCCACCAATGGTGAAAAGCTTAAGAGTGAAGCAGATGACTGGTTCAAGGCAACCATGACTAGGGAAATGGATGACCAAGGCCTTGAAAGAGCAATTATGGACTTCTGCAAGCAATCACGGCCAGTCAAGTCAGAAGAGATTGTTCAACCAGGGAGAGTCGAAAAACCACCTGACCAAGCTGGCTTGTTAAGAAGAGAGCTGAAGGAGAATCCCGCACCTACAAGGCAGCCATTGCATTGGCAAAACTGTAGGAAAAGGAAGGACAATCGAAAAAAAAACTAAGGACATGTGAAGAAGGGGTCAAGTGGAAAACAGTAGACCCGAATAGGATAAACCCAAATCAGTACACGCATCCAGCCACGGTGGAAAAAGAAGTGACCGACCTCTTCTCGCGAAAGGAAGAGCCCATCGATGAGCAAAAAAAGCCACCATCCCAGTATCAAATCAAGTTGATGACCAGAAAGCGGAATTCAGAATGGGCAGATCCTGAAACCATCAAGGCAAACACACACCAAGGAGACACCCCCAATTCGTTCTCTTTCGATGTGAAGTGTCATCGGGTTGAGCCCTACAGAGACAAGACCAAAGCTGGAGTGGTGGAAGAAATTCTACTGACCTTTCCCCAATCTCAACCAGTGAGCAGGTAGAAGGAGTGATCGGGTACTCCTGGGTAGTCTGCTTGATCAAACAATAAATTTTAAATCCATTAAATTGATCAAGTGACAACCTAGGGGAACCCGGTCAAGTCCTTATAGTTAGTGTAAATAGTTTTTCTTGTGTTAGTTTTTATTAGAAAGTTAAAGGACGGAAGTAGAGGTGAGAAACTGATCAAGTGGAGTTATTGAGTTTTCATCTGGATATAATTGACCACTTGATCAGTGCAACGAGGGCTAACCAATGGCCACAGTGATTTACTTAATCAGGGGCAGGTGGTGATAGGACATATGCAGTCATTAGAGAGGTGTCAGGCTACGCCAACTGTCTAAATGAAAGGACGTCCTAGGGAGAGGGAGAAAGCGTATCAGAGAAGCTAAGCCAGCTGGCACTCTGAAAAAGGCGCGCCCGTGCGTGAACAGTCGCAGAGATCTCAACCGTCAGAGATCCCAACAGTCGTGGTATCAGTATAATAGGCAGAATCTCAGGGTCGTATTTCACTTTCAACCAAAAGCGACTACAGTGCATTCCTTTTACTCTCCCCACACCGATCCAAATTTCAAACCCTTGCCTAGAACATTTTCTCCACCAGCAGTCATCACCATTACGAGTGAAAATGTTTATCAAGTAAATTCCCACTCCTTCATCATCCCCCAGTGCCGGAGACGACAGTGGCGACCAGGAAACTTCATCCCAAGTTCGTCAAGAAAATCCTAACTCTTGTACGCCAAACACCGCCCCACGACAAACCAGCACCGCTACTCCAAGTCCCGAAATAGATAAAGAAACCCTACGGCACCTCAATAAAGTCCTCCTGAGTATACCTCGCGAGTTGGACGATGCAGCAGCATACGCCGAACTCAAGGCTAGACTTGGGATTTCCCGGTCTAAAAATCCTACTTCATCCTCTAAACCAAAGATCCCACCTAGTTCTCCTACATCACCAAAACCATCTTCCATCCAACCTTCACCTTCGTCCTCAACCCAGCCGATGCAATGTAGCGCAGACACCGCCGATAAAGAAGGGTTGGGGGAGGATTATGGACAGCCGTTCGCTATTCCGTCGCCAGTAGGCGGTGGCGGCTCCGCTTCGATCCATAAGCCGCATTTGACTGAGGGCGGCGGCATCAACAGTGAAGAGGAAGAGGAATTCCGCCGGTTGTTCGACTATAGGAAGACGGAGGAAGAGGAACCGCTACGTCGTCAGACGCGGCGTATGACAACGGATCGGCTCCTGGAGGTAGCTTAAAACCTGAAAACACAAGGTGAGGAAGGAACAGTGGTGCAGAAGCCGCGCACAGTACGGAGGCTGGTGGATGAAGAACCAGAAGAGCCTCAGTTCCAGGAAGTGGGGGAGGAGAAAAAAGCTACCAAGGGCAGCCTGGCGAGGGAAAGAAGAGAGAGGAAGGGGAAAGAGAGTATTCTCCCTACTCGCAAGAGAAGCCGCCCCGCTGACACAGAGGTCACCATTGCAGATGCTTTTGTGCCCGCTTCCCCACAACCAGGAGATGAGGGCAGTGATTCGACTGGAGAGGAATTGCGTTGGACCAGAACGACCAGGAGACAACAAGGAAAGCCTGAAACCTCTCCTTCCATCGCCTACTCTCCTCAGCATGTGGTGTTGACCCCAGCTCTTCGCCAACAGATGATGGAGTTCGATGATCCTAAGATACAGAAGGAGGTGCACCAAAGGGCGACCTCCCAGAAGAAGTTAAAAGCGGGAAAGATGCTGCACCAGCCATCCCTGGAGAAGATAGGAATGAAGGAGAGGTTTTCAGCCTACATTGTCGGCATCGGTTTTGAATGGTTGCTAGAGGTCGATGAGGCCCCTGTGCCTGAGGACCTAACCAAGGAGTTTTTCAAATCCTTCCGCTTTATAGGAAGTTCAGACCTGAACGAAGAGAGTGTTTCCTTCAGGGTCTTTGGCCAAGAACAACTAATGAGCCTCAACGATTTCTCTATCCGGATGGGCCTCTACACGGAACAAGAGGTGGCTGACCGGGTCTGGGTTGGGCGTGATATCGGTCTCCCTCAGAGGAACCCAGAATTCGATCAGCAAGCCGTCTGGAAGGCAATATGCGGAGGACGCGACCCTACGTTCAGAACTTCTGAATCCAGAGGACATCTTATTGCTGATCCTGTCCTCCGCCTAGCCTAGGTTTACTTAGCCTCCAATCTCCTCGGACAAGCAAACACACTGGCGATCCTCACTCTGGCTGAGCTCTATTTCATGTGGAGCATGAGAGAACAGAGGAAAGTCCACCTGGGGTTCTGGCTGGCATATTCCATGAACCAGATGACTACCCATGCTGCCCGCCATTTAAACATCTGTCACCTCCTCGGGACCTATCTGAGGAGGAACTGGATCGTGAAAAGAGTCGGACGCCCCGTCCTTTGCCCTAGTCCTGAAATGTTTGACCTTGACTTCTTTGTTAGAATTCGGGTTTTAGAGAAGACGAAGGGAGGAAATTTTCAGTTTTACGCAGCAGGCCGGCGGGAGCAGCAAAGAAGCCAGCCCCAGAGAAGAAGAAGGTTAGAGGAGGCCTCAGCAAACCTTGCCGATGGAGAAGAAGAGGATACACACCAGGCGCCCACTCCAAGGATGGAACAGGAGGAGGCTTCAAGCACTGACAATGAATGGAAGCTCCAAGTGGAGCAGACATTGATGCAGCTGGTGGAGAATTCAAATGCTCAATGGTTCTGCTAGCCAGGATGGTGGGAACTACCCAAGACCAGACCCCTGCCAAATGACCACCACCTCCCTCTACACGCTCTCCTCCGTCTCAGCGCCCGTTTTCCTTCAAGCACACCTCAGTCTCTCCCAATAATCCTCCCGGAAAGTATTGAGTACAACCCCCCATCTCAGCTCACGTTAATTTCAAAACAATTTTAGTTTTAACTTGTTTTTGGGTATGTATAACTGTCATTCTATTCCGCATCACACTTAGACCTGTTTTGGGTCTAAGTGTGAGAAAGTATGCATGCTCGCTTTTGCTCTATATGTTGCTTGCCCGCTTTATGTGTCTTTTGTTGTTGTTTATATATTTATTAGCATGTGTTGATCGCCGGCACTGTCTCACACTTAGCCCAGTGTCTGGTCTAAGTGTGAGAAGTTTCCCTTGTTTGTTGTTGTGCCGTTGCTTGTGCCTAACCCTTTTTTCCACTGCATCAAGTCCCTCGAGGACGAGTTCATATGCAGTGGGGAGGGGGACGGGTTAGTTACAGTAGAATCATACATGCTAAAAATTTAACAAAAATAACAAATTCCAGTTAGTAATAAAATAGGTAATATGCATGAAATTGGATAATTGGAAGACTTGATTACTTTTTGGAAGAGTTAGAAAAAGGATTCAGTATGCTCACATGTAAAAACTTGATTGCAAAAACTTGATCAATTTGAACGACGCAAGTATGATGGAAACGCTCAGTTTCTAAACCAATTGTGAAGCCTCTCTATATGAGAGTTATAAGCCAAAAGTAGAACACTTTCTACTATTTTTACAAAAGGAAACTTTACGAGAGGCTGACTTTTAATATTGAGATGACAATTGCACAAGTAGTAAGGACTAAAGGCACTAGGACTTAGCCTTTTGAGCCATTTTCTTCCTTCGTTCCACAAACCCGCCTCACTAATCAAGGCACCCCTTAGTTAACCACGTTGAGTCCATACACTCTTACCCATTCCTTGAAGCCTTAAAACCAAATTCAAAGTTTCATATCACATGAGGAAAGAGGGTCAAAGAGCTGAATTTTGTCAAGGGAAACAAAAGGGGATAGCGATAGAATGGTCGAAATGAAGGGTAGCCGGGTTGATCAAGTTAGACAATCGGGTTGATCATATAAAAAGAAATGAAGAAAAGGTTTGAGAAAAAAGGGCAGGAAATAGTTGTAACCTGGCCCAGAAAATCAAAAGTCAGGAAATAAGCCGGAAGTTATAAGGCTAAAGGTCGAAATTTGACCAAGAATGAGCATCAAGCAGAGGAAGAAATAAATATCCCAAATCTGATCCAGTGAGTTTAGTCAAATCTTTGGCTTTTTGACTCATGTGATTTTTCTTTTTAATTTACAAATTTTATTTTAAACTTAGAACCCCTAGGACCCTACCCTATTACGTTACTACCCTTGAACCCCGTTACAACCCAAAACAAAGACCTTAAGGAACTATCTTGTGCAGTCCGATTCAAAGTATTAAATTTATGGCAACATCGAGTGAACAAGTCCTAACATCTCTGGTGAGAAATGAGTGACTGAGTGAATCCAACAGTGGTTTTTAAATTGAGCAATCTTGACAAGCTAACACCTTGATCAAGCAAAAGCGAAAGAGAAGGAACACAAGCTACTGGCAAATGGATTGACCTCGACCTCGGGTATGATTGTTGGAAAATTATTCGGTCTAATGCATACATGTGAATACGTGTTTTTTTATCTTGAAGTCTTGTTTTCGTTTTTTCTTTTACCTGTGAAATAAGTAAACCATGCCTGAAATTTGCCTTATCTTTTTTCTTTTCTTTTTTTCTTTATACTTGAGGACAAGTATGTTTTAAGTGTGAGCAGTTTGTTAATGCTCATTTCATGCATCGGTTTAAGGGTAAAATGTGCCATGCTTGATCGGTTTATCGCGCAAAACAAGTGTTAAATGTGCAGGAATGCGACATGACCAAGGCAGCAAGGCCAAACTGATCAAGCAAGTACAAAAGGCGATAAAAGGCCAAGAATCGGGGGAGTTGATCAGGGGGAGTGATCAAGCAGTTAGGCGGGGACCGCTGGCTTCTAGAAGAAGAACACGTGAGGAAATGAGCTGGATGTGGCGCACCATTCTGTTATCAAGGACAACGTTCTAGAAGGGGACACGTGCTAGCTTATGAGATGCAAGGACGAACCTGAGTCATGAATCTGTTACTCAAAAGCGTCGTCATTCTAGAAGAAAGGCACGTAGCAATCAATGAGCCGCTCATTCTCAGCATGAGCGAATATTCCCTGTCAGGATCGTTATCCAGCTGGAGGCCGAATCGAGCTTATAAATAGAGGGTGTGCCATCACAAGAAGGGGAGATCCTTTACTTTCCGTCTAGTTTAGCTTAGTTTAGCTTAGTCCAGTTCTCTAGAATAGCTTAGCTTAGATAAAGTAATGCGTAGTTAGAAAGGGGAATTAAAGAAGTGCTGCAGAATACTTGTTTTCTGTCGGCGTATTCCTAAATTAACCGCCGAGATTCTTCTCGGTTTTACTTGTTTTCTTATTTTTTGAAGTATTAGTTTTAATTTCACGTTGTATTGCTCTCAGTTTAGTTTAAGCAAAGTTATTTCGTTTTCATCCTGGCATTTACTTTTCCGCTGTTACCGGCAATTTACTTAACCCAGTAGTTAAATCTCCGTTGATCAAGCTAGCTAGTTTAATTCTGCCTAGAGTAAAAACAGTAGTTAAAAACTCCCAAGTTAAAGCGTGGCAGCAGCCAACCCCCCCCCCCCCCACGTTCACTACTCACACACTCAACACACCAACTTCTCTGTGGGATCGACCCCGAACTTGCCGCTTTACTGTTAAAGTAGTGCAAAATTGGGAGTTTACAAATTACTTTGGTAAGGAAGAAAGAGCGAGAGCAAGACTGCATTGATTAAGTGGCAACGACATTTGCTAACTGGTCCGACCGGTTCGGTTATCATTCCATATAACTTGATCCGTATTCTAATCACGTTTTCGTCTCTTTCCAAGTCCTTCCAATGTTGTGTTGACATTGTGTTGTCACTGTATTGATATTGTGTTGACATCAAAATCTTTAAATTTTACATTGTGTTGATACTGTGTTGAGGAGTTTGGAGTTTATACAATATATAGAGTTTGCATTTTATCACTACCCTATATATATAAAAAACTTTTTCGATTCATTTTTCTTCAGATTTCTTAAAATTAGTGCTGAGTTAAATTTGGATAACATTTAATAGACGAAAAGGGAGTAGTGGAATGGGGGGAGTTAGAGATGCCCACGGTTCGAAAACCGGCGGTTCCGGTTCGGAACCGCCGGTTCCGGTTTTGGCGGAAGCGGAACCGGAACCGGACCGTGAGGCTATTTCACGGTTCCGGTTCCGGTTCGAAAACCGGGCGGTTCCGGTTCCGGTTCGGAACCGCCGGTTTTCCGGCGGTTTTGGCGGTTCCGGTTTTTGAACCGGCGGTTTCGCCGGTTCAATTATTTATTTTTATTTTTTTTTAAATTTGAAATTTGTCTTTATACAACAAATCGGAACAAGACAATGCATAATTCAAGCACAAATAAGACGAATAAGGAGAAAATGAAATAAATTTTATTGATTTTGAGTTGTAACGGACAACGATACATTACAATTTACAATACATAAGTATACAATACAACAACATACAACAATGTAATATAATTTACAAGTGTGGTCGGGCGTCGGCTCGTCGCCTCGTCGGACTCGGAAGGTAAATTTAAAAAAAAATGAAATGGGGGGGAAAAAGGAAAAATTGAAAAGGGCTTGAGATCAACTTAAACTTTCAAAGTTAAACTTTTCAAATTTAAGTTGAGTTGCCTACGTATCCACAATTTTATTGAGGAATCAAAGCCCACGTAGTTCTCTTACCTTGGGATCAACCCTTTTTTCTTGCAAAATGTTGCCCATTTTCTAAGCAAACACATATCAACACGCTATATACACATTGCTGCATTTCTAATAGGGGCAATTTGATCTTCCAAAGCAATCAATGCATCTCGAACACACATAGTCAGAATATTATTCAAGCATCTAGCATGGAAAAAATTAGTACTAATAGATAGTTTTTCTGATTTTTTCCATGCTAGATGCTTGAATAATGTTCTGACTATGTGTGTTCGAGATGCATTGATTGCTTTGGAAGATCAAATTGCCCCTATTAGAAATGCAGCAATGTGTATATAGCGTGCTGATATGTGTTTGCTTAGAAAATGGGCAACATTTTGCAAGAAAAAAAGGTTGATTCCAAGGTAAGATTTCATAGATCATTCAGGATGCGGCTAAGTTGTACTTGAAGATCATTAAAATATATTCCGCATTTGATATTTATCAAATGGGGAATATATTTTAATGATCTTCAAGTACAACATAGCCGCATCCTGAATGATCTATGAAATAGGGGGGAAAAAAAAATTGAAAAGGGCTTGAGCTCAACTTAAACTTTCGAAGTTAAACTTTTCAAATTTAAGTTGAGGTGCCTACGTATCCACAATTTTATTGAGGAATCAAAGCCCACGTAGTTCTCTTACCTTGCTTACCTTTTTGGTCGGCAGTGCTCGCCGTTCACCGCCCCCGTCGACTCATTGCTAATGTTGAGTGCTATCGCTTCTGACCTCGTCATCGCCATCGGAAGAAAATTCTTCACCATCACTCTCTACACGGAAGTCGAAATCCGGCTCTTGTGCTCTCATGTCCGCCTTTGCCCAATCGTCAAGTAACATAGTGGCTTCCATGTTCTTGGCGGAGAGATTGCTCCTTTTGTCGTCTAGGACACAACCGCCGACACTAAAAGCTTGTTCAACGGCGACGGTGGAAGCGGGAACGGCGAATATCTCCTTAGCCATGATGGAGAGTATCGGAAACTCTTTGTCATGTGTTCCCCACCAATTAAGGACGTCAATTTGTTGAGTAGGAGGACCTGCATCTTGAAAAATAGAGCGCGATTCCAAATATATATCTAATTCACTAGTCGCTCTAGTCCTATTGGTTGTAGTACCGTATAGATCTTGCAATTGTGATACTACGTCGGGATCGATCATGACATTGGAAAAATCCCCTCCACCAAAATCAAATGTAGAAGGACTAGGAGGAGCACGTACCTGGTGAGCGGTGTTATACCGCATTTCATATTCCGCGTAGAGAGAACGAAGTGCACTATCTAACCTATGTTTGATTTCATCAACATCCGGAATACTTAGTTCGAAGCATTCTCCTCTTGTCAAGCCCATTTCGCGGAGTTGAGAAAAATCCAAAGCGTGCAAACAACCATAGTACATGTCTAAAATTTTATAAACACCATGCAACTTCCACTTTGGATCCAAGCATTTTGCAATCAAAAACACATTTGGAATACGTGAAAAATATTTTAACCATTTTTCAACCATGTAAAACAAAATAGCCTTCAACTCAACGAATTGAGTATTTTTCACACAAGTTTTAAAACCAATTGCCACATACATGCAATGCTCCAAAACGCGCACAGAAGTAGGATAATAAACACCGGATAACTCAACAGTGGCATTTTTTGAAAGCGCGGAATAATCGAAATAAATCCATGCTGTGGTCCCAACAAGCGGGTATCAAAATCAAATCAGAAGGAACATGAGGACAACTTCTAAAAAAATCACATAAATACTCAATGTGGTTCAAAGTCGACTCCAACATATCATATGTCGAGTTCCACCGAGTTGAAACATCCAAACGAAAGTTGGTGTACCTGCATTGCTTACCATGACAATATCTCTTCCAAGCTCTACCAATAGGAGCTTTGTTATGAATCAACTTCACAGCAGTTCTAATAGGATCAACATACTTTTGCCACAAATCGATGGCATCTTGAACACACAAATTCAAAATATGGGCAATACATCGCACATGGAAATATTTACCATCAATAACAGGAGAACATGCACTGATTAAATCATCTATGCTAGCAGTGTTAGCGCTAGCATTGTCAAAACCAATAGAAAAAATTTTATTGATCAATTGAAATTCATTCAAAACTTGAATGATCAATTGAGCAATTGCTTGTGCAGTGTGTGGTGCGGGAAATTCCCGAAATGCAATCAAACGTTTGTTTAAAGTCCAACTGTGATCAACGAAATGCACCGTGATGCCCATATACGAATTTTTACAAAAACAATCAGTCCACACACATCAGAACAAATAGAAACTTTATGCCCTAAGTTAATAATAAACGTACCTAATTGCGCCTTCTTTTCCATGCATTGTCGAACAACGGCTCGCGTCATTGAAGTTCGACTCAATTTTCTTGCAGCGGCATTATATACTTGCCGCATACTCGACTCAAAAGCATCGTTATCAAAAGCATTGAATGGAAAATGTTTCATAACGGCAAATCTAGACATCACATTAAGAGCATTTTTGTGATCATATTTCAAAAGAGTATTGCTACATTAATTTCATATTTCAAAATTAATGAAATTAGTAGATAATAAATATTAACCTGCCACTCATCCATGTTCATTTGAGAAATTTCATCAATAACGGATCTCCGAGATGGCCTCTTGGCCTTTCCCTTTCCCTTATCAACACGACCTTCTCGGGATGAAGACATATTGGAATGGTATGTAGAAATGTAGAAATATGGAATAATATATTTTTTTTTGTTTTAGTAATTGAGAAAGAAAGACAACTTATAGAACTACGGGAACAAGTATAACTGTATAAGTGTATAACAATGCGTAATAAGAGTAGCAATTGCGTAATTAAATGGAAGCACAATAGCACAAATGAGAAATTGGAGACAAAGAGAGAGAATTGAGAGATTGAAGAGAGAAACTCTTATTAACACAAGAGTGGGGTGAATGTAAATGAGGATAGAGGGGGGTATTTATAGAAAAAAATGAGGGGGAAAATGGAAGAATTCGAATTTGAAATTTAAAAAAAAAAAAAAATTTGAATTTTCACAAAACCGGCGGTTTTGGCGGAAAACCGCCGGAACCGGCGGAACCGCCGGTTTCCGGGCCAAAACCGCCGGTTTCCGAAATAAAACCGCCGGTTCGGTCAACGAACCGTCTGCAAAAGCTGCTCCATTGTCGCCTCGTGCTCCGCGCCGCCTCGAAAGCCACTAAACCGGCGGTTAACCGCCGGTTAACCGCCGAAAAACCGGCGGTTTCGACCGGTTTTGAAGATCACCACCGGCCCCCATCCCCTGCCTCGATTTAAGCGCCGGAACCGGCGGTTCCACGGTTAACCGCCGGTTCCGAACCGTCCCGAACCGCCGGTTCGGTGACGGTTCCGGTTCGAAATATCTTGAACCTGAACCGGACCGCGAACCGAATTGCGACGGTTCCGGTTCGGGAATATTGCGCCGGTTCCGGTTCCGGTTTCGGAACCGCCGGTTCCGGTTCGGCGGTTAACCGCCGGAACCGGAACCGGTGGGCATGTCTAGGGGGAGTATATTGTTGATGCCCACCTAGCAAGTGTCGGCAGGTACAGACAAACACAAGTGTCCGTGTCTCGCTGGAGAGGAGTGTCACGTGTTGGTGGGCCTAAGGCTCTCTTTAGCCGCAATTCATGCACCCTGTCCCACGCTGCATTACTGTTGATTGTACCCCTCCTCTATTACATATTTTATTCCGTACAATCCCTCCACTCCCTTTCTCCCAACTACATTTCCTTTTTTTTTTGCTTCTTGCATGATGCATCCCTAATTCATAAATATGTACAGTTTATTTATATTCCCCGTGTCCAATTCACAAAAAATGTTATTATACGAAAACAATGGAATATACATATTCTGTAACTTCCAATTTTGATTTAAGTACTACTTGTATTTTAATGACAATTATGAATTAAAATATGAATGAAGCATTTTACATTTATCCTATTTGAAATTCATGTAAGGCCCCCTCAATTTTGACGTAAAAACTTACACTATACTATATTCTAAATAAACTATATGTATGCACATGTGTTAATATTAAAGTATAATTTAACAATTAATCATTTCCAAATCTGCTGGCCATGTGAAATGTATCACCCCTTATGTTAACTGTTCATATCAAAATAAAAGGAGCAACACATAAGAATCCATCAAAAAATTTCAAATTATTCTATTTTTATTTAAAGCGACCAATAATTGTAATTCATGCGCTTAATTGAACGCTTACTTAACACTTCTTTCTTCCCATATGCGATCCATATTTCTTCTTTTTTTTAACATTGGATATAAGGTGAATCATTTCTCTTTGTAGCAAAATGATACGAGTATAACACAATTACTACTTAATTTTCTTTACCCTTCTATTTTATTCCTTACCCTTCTATTTTATTCATGTCTTACTTTATTCTTTTTTCCATTTACTTTTTAAACATCATTTTCTCAAATCTCATAAAAAATAATTCTCACTTAGGGCATCAGCAGTGGGGCGCCCTAAGGTGCGCCACGTCATCAGTTTTATCCTCCTACCTCCCCATCTGCAGTGGGGCACCCTAAGGCGCGCCACATCATCATTTTTTTAATATTTACAAAGTCCATACGAATTTTAAAAACTTAATAAATTAAAATACGTATTTCAAAAACTTCATTTCATTTAATAAAAATTAATACATTACAATGCGAATTAAAAAAATGCAAACTCAGCGACGGCTGTTACGAGCCCACACTTCTTCAATCATGTCGCTCATGAGCTGCGCATGATCCTGTTGGTTGCGCATTGAGGCCTGTCTAGATAGAACCTCATTGAAGCCTAACGGTAACCCTCTATCGGGTGTCTCGGTCGACGTGCCGGACGAGCTAGATGCACGGTCATCTTCATTCCAATCGGAGATGCTTCTGCCATCATCTCTCGACTATCATGTTGTGCATGATTATGCACGCATATATGACATCGGCGATGACTTCCTTGTACCAGGAACGAGCCGGCCCTTTCACAATTGCCCACCGTGATTGGAGCACACCAAATGCCCGTTCGACATCCTTCTGCGCCGACTCCTGCTTTTGCGCAAATAAAACCCTCTTCTCACCAATTGGGCAGCTGATCGTCTTTAGGAAAACTGGCCACCGTGGGTAGATGCCATCGTCCAGGTAGTACCTCATATGGTATTGGCGTCTGTTGGCAGTGAACTCGATGGCCGAGCCGTTGCCGTTACATTGCTCGGTGAAGATGGTGGACGAGTTGAGGACGTTAATGTCGTTGTTCGATCTGGCTACGCCGAAGTAAGCATGCCAGATCCAGAGTCGATGGTCAGCGACGGCTTCGAGGATCATCGTCGGGTGGCTGCCCTTGTATCCACTTGTGAATTGGCCTCTCCACGCCGTCGGACAATTCTTCCACTGCCAGTGCATACAGTCGATGCTCCCGAGCATCCCAGGAAACCCGTGCGCCGTCTCGTGCATCTGCATCAGACCCTGGCAATCAGTGGCAGTCGGCTTGCTCAAATATGTGTCGCCATAGGCCTCTACTATCCCCCGACAAAAGCGCTTCAGACACTCGCGGCCTGTAGAATCCCCGCTGTGGAGGTACTCGTCAAAAAGGTCCGCCGTGGTGCCGTATGCCAACTGACGAATAGCAGTCGTGCACTTTTGCAATGGTGTAAGGCCGGGTTTGCCGATGCCGTCCTCCCGAAATGTGAAGTATTCATCACGTGAAGACAATGTCCGAACAATGCTGAGAAAAAGGTACCGCGACATTCTAAACCGGCGGCGGAAAACAGTCGGGCCCCATCGTGGTTGATCGGCAAAATAGTCTTCAACCAGACGTCTGTGAGCTTCCGGGTGGTCGCGTCGGACATACGTCCTATGTCGAATAGGCCTATGGACTTGCTCAGCCGTCGCTGCCGCCGCCTCCCCCTCGCGCTGCATTGCCGCATAGCATGCCGCCATGGCCTCTTCAACGGCTGCATCTAATGCTTCTGACGTCGAACTACCGGACTCAGACGAACTAGAACTATTGGTGTCGTCGCCGAGATTCATTTTGGTTGGATATTGAGAGAGAATATGTAAAGAGATAGTCGATATGTTCATATGTACAAATGAATGAGAAACGAGATTTAAATAGAAAATCAAAAATGCGTGCCATCGTCCGCGACCATCGTCTGCGTAGCCCACAGTGGGGCGGACGATGGCGCGGCCGATGGCCTATCGTCCGCGGCCATCGTCCGCGTAGGCCGCAATGGGGCGGACGATGGACATCGTCCGCGCTATACTCCGCGCCCTTAGTATAGGGTGCGACGATCGTCCGCGGCCTATGTCACGCACCCGCAATGGGGCGGACGATGGCGGGCGCGGACGATGCGCGCCATCGGGCTTGCCATCGTCCGCCCCATTGCGGATGGCCTTATGAAAGGGCATAATCCTTAATTTATTAAAAAAAAAACACTACTACTCTCTCGGTCTCACTTTAAGAGTCTCATTTAAGTTTGACACGAGTTTTAAGAAATGCAAAGGAAAAAATTAGTGAAATATAAGACCTATTATCATTTATAGAGTATTCCAACCCGACTCTTAAATTGAGATATTGAAAAATGCTAAACGCTAGTTTAATTTTTTACTATTTTTATTCCCATATATGCCTAAATTAGTGCCATTTCATATTTTTTTCCGATTGTACTCTTTTTTTTCTCTTCTACTTAGCTCTTGTCCACTTCACCAAACAAGCTAATTTTCCCTACGTAAAAACGACGGCAACTACACATTAACATTCTTTTCCAATCAAAATGCTGTAATTTAAAAATAACAGCGATGCCGACAACTTGATGAAAACCACATGAGGTTTTTACATAAAAAGATACATACACAATTCCTCAAAAAGAAGAAGATAAGAAAAGAATGTATTTACCTTCCTTTTACCCATTTCCCATGTTTTTCTCTCCTTCATTCCGTTTATCAAAAAAAAATAATCAGTTCCCAGAATTGGCGTGATTGTAACCATAATACGATAAATACCATTTAACGAACTTCTTCAGACCCGTTTGCAAATCGGTGGTTGGGTTGTACCCGAACTCGTTGTGCGCGTAGCTAATATTGGCGTGCGTGAACGGAACGTCGCCGTTTCCAGGCATGTCGAGCACATTTTTCTTCGCTTTAATCTTCAAATGCTTCTCCAAGATCCCCACCATCATCGGCACCGTCACGGGGGAAGTGTTGCCGAGATTGAATATCCTGAACTGCGCCGGCCCCCGCTTCTTCCCCCCTGACCCGGTGCTCTTCTTCGCCGTGTCTAACGATCCAATGCACCCCTTCACGACGTCGTCGATGTAGGTGAAGTCTCTAGCCAAATCAGCGTGGTTCTTTCCTCGGTATACCGTGATCGGTTTACCTTGGAGGATGTTGCGGGTGAAGGAGAAGTAGGCCATGTCGGGCCGCCCCCATGGGCCGTATACGGTGAAGAAGCGTAGCCCGGTTATTGATAGGCCGTAGATGTGGTTGTATGTGTGCGTGATTTCCTCTCCGGCTTTTTTTGTGGCCGCGTAGAGGGAGGCGGGTTTGTCGGTGCGGTCGGATTCGGAGAAGGGGGCTTTCTCGTTGAGGCCGTAGACGGAGCTGGAGCTGGCCCACACGACGGAGGGTTGGGGGTTAGCGGACTTGGAAGCTTCTAGAAGCGTGACGAGGCCGGCGATGTTGCTGTGGATGTACGAGTGGGGATTCTCCATGGCATACCTGATGCAGATTGTATTATATAATTCAGATTCACAGAGTTCTGTGCCGGGATATGACAAACAAGGCATACTAACAGTACCTGACGCCGGCCTGGGCGGCGAGGTGCATGACGTGTGTGAATTTGGCGATGTCGAAGAGCTTGGCGAGTAATTTGGCGTTGTTGATGTCGCCGTCGACGATGAAGATGTGGTGGGAGGAGAGGAGGTGTTTGCGGGCGGATTTGAGGGCGGGGTCGTAGTAGTGGTTGAAGTTGTCGAGGCCGACGACGCCGTCGCCGCGTTTTTTGAGGGCGAGGGAGACGTGGGAGCCGACGAAGCCGGCGGCGCCGGTGACGAGGACGGAGAAGCCGTTGGGGCGGTGGATGTGGGCGGAGGAGCGGAGGTGGGTCTCCCAGTGGGGGGCGGTGGTGAAGTAGTTGGTGGCGGAGGGTTGGAAGGTGAGGTAGGCGGCGGTGAGGGCGAGGAGGAAGAGGGCCCAGAGGAAAAAGGTGCTGGTGGAGGAGGAGCAGCGGTGGAAATGGCGGTGGGATTTGTCTTTGAATTTGCCAGGGGTGGAGGGGAGGAACAGCTCCTCCGCGGACATGGACGGCATTGTTGTCGTATTATTTCGTCAATCAGAAGAAACAAGGTTGGATCTGTATTATATTTAAATTATTAGTTGGGATTGGAGGTCTCTTCTCTCTCTGGGAATATGGAATGGGGGAGGAAATGATTGAGAGAGAGAGAGGAGAGATCCAAATCCTGAAAGAGATGCAGAGAGATTGGGTTACATCTGCTAAGGAGGAAAGGGGGAGGAGAGGGGGGAATAATATATAGTGGGAGACCACAAATGAATACGCGTGGAAACTGTTTTGAGTGGACACACGGGATTTGCCCATTTTGGAGAGACACATCATTTGCCCATTTTGGAGAGACACATCATTTGTAAATGCACAATAAATTACTCCCTCCTCCGTCCATCATGCTATATGAGCCATTTTGATTATTTCACTTTGCGAATAAAATTAAAGGGAGAAAGTGAATAGAATGTCATACTCATTTAAAGTATTTATTTTATACGGAGTATTAAATTATGAATTTAAAAAGTTGTGGAATGTGGGGTTCACAAACTAAAAGTAGAATAAAGTAAATAGTTCTATAAATTGTGGACAAACCAAAATGGCAAAAGGGTTCTTTAAATCATGGACGGAGGAAGTATTAAATATTCCCTTTTATTATCAAATTTTAATAAAACATTGGTATAGTATAATAAAAGTGGAAAGTGGGGTGTACCTACCATTTATAGTAAAAGTGAACCGACACTCCTAATGGCAGACAAACTAAAATGGTAAGACACTCCTAATAGTGGACAGACTAAAATGGTAAATCGGGACTCATAATGGCCAACGGAAGGAGTAGTAAAGATAAAGAGTGAGTAAAGTATGTGATGGAATAATTCAAGAGTGATTAGATATTTTTTTTTTATCAAAAAATGAAATGAAAGGAAATATGACTCAGCTTAATTGGGAACGAATGATTACTATTTTATATTTTTTCGGCAGTTCATAAAAACTACTAGTTTCATTTGTAAATGATATGATCACCCGTAAGTTCTATGTGTAATTGATAAAATTCTCATATTAGAGAAAGGAAATAAATAAATAAATAAAACAATAGTATAACTGAAATAATAAAGAGAGAAAAGTAATTATCCTAAGCTAAAAAGGGAGTCTTGAAGCTTGTGTTTGGGCCAGCCCACTTATAAAATTCTGGAGGCCCATATTGTTGGCTCCACACAAATAACGGGCAGGCAATCAAAATACTGTAGGAAATTTTTTCGTAAATATATTAATTTCATTTTCTATAGTAGTAGCAATATTTGAAATTTAGAACCACTGGCCAACCCACAATTTATCATTAAATTTCTCATATCTAAATTTGGTTTGCAACTTTGCTTCTTTTTTTTTTAGGGAAAGATGGAGTATTTGATGATATATTCGATTTAAATATTAAATTTGCTTCATATTTCTGGAAACAGAAATTAGGCACACAATCGAAGAAAAAAAAAAGAAAAATGAGTAGAGTGATATGCAAATTCATTCCATCTTCCTCTATCCCTGCTACTCACCTCCGCTTCGCTCCTCTTTGCACCGCCGCTTCAACGTCTTCGCGTATGGCTGCTCAACCTCTCTTCTCGTCGTCGTCATCAACGCCATCTTCCCCTTCCCCTCCGCCGCCATCGATTTTCTCACTCTTTGTCACAGTCTCAAGGTATCCGTTTCTGAATTCCTGAATCAATGCGTACTCAAATTTGTATATTGTATGATGGAATTGAAACTATCTCCTTTCTTCACTATGTCAAAACATTGTAGATTAGAATGCTTACCTCTATTATGATCTGGCTGTGTTGGAATTTTGGAAAGGCTGCTGCTCTATACAAATTCTAATAGAACATGTTGCATATGAATTATCAAATAGATCTGATATTTATAATCAACAACCAAATAGATTGCAATGTGATTTCAATTTGATATGAAGGGAAGTAGATCGTTGGAATTTCTTTAGTGAAAACATGAAGTCTGAAGGAGATACACATGGATTAGGGAAGAGTTACCTATTACATGGATATGTTGCTATATGCATCATTTTATCACCTAAATTTGCTTAACTGGATCTATTAGCGTAAATATGATCTCCTTTTGCAATCCTACTAGGCGACGAAGCGAGCAGGATGGGTAAAAAGGGGGGTTCAGGAACCAGAGTCGATAGCTGATCACATGTATCGGATGGGATTAATGGCGCTTATAGCTTCCGACAATCCTAGCGTCAACCGTGAGAAGTGAGCGTTTTTTTTAGAATTTCAGTTATGTGGTTTATTATGTACTATGTCGTGTTTTGAATTTTTACACCTGTACCACCTCGTGAATCTCAGGTGTATAAAAATGGCTATTGTGCATGACATTGCTGAAGGTGAGGGATGTAGTATGTAGTATTATAATTTACAATTTATATGTGTTAGGAATAGATTGCATCAGAAAATGTGGATGCTTTTGGTTGCATTCAGGAGGAGCAAAGAAACTTTTTAAGGATTGGCTAACAAGCATTGCTTTGTATTGTGGGATGATCTAAATCTCTTTTTAGCATCTTTCTGATCAACTGCAAGATTTCATGTTTGATTCCGGTGTATAGCTATAGTTGGTGATATCACTCCTTCTGATGGGGTTCCAAAGGAAGAAAAGAGCCGACACGAGCAAGAAGCATTGCAGAAAATGTGTGAACTACTTGGAGGAGGTGAAAGAGGTAAGAAGAAATTTTGGTAAACCATTGTTGTTCTATTTGAACTTAATATATGTGATATTTACCATGCTCTTATACTAGTTTGCTGGCTGTAATATGTTTGCTGCAGCTCAGGAGATTAAGGAATTATGGATGGAGTATGAAGAGAATTCTTCTATGGAAGCTAAAGTTGTGAAGGACTTTGACAAGGTAAAATATATATGGATCTCTTGACTCTTATGTGAAATGGGAAATTTCCTCAATATGGTGTTGTTATTTACTGAAGGTTCAGTTCAGAATTCCAAAGTGTGCTTATAACAAGTAAATAGTGATCGAAGTGGGTGCATTTCTGTGACTAATTTTACCACATCTATCAGTAAAGTAAAGAGCTAACTATTGCTGAAGTGATGTATCACAAGCTTAACACAAAACTTTGATTTCGACAATCATTGAGTGCACAGTCCATTGGACATTAAAACTGCTGCATTTATTAAGTAGTACTCCTCCATCCCACTTAAAATGACACATTTTACTTTTTAGGATGTCTCATTCAAAGTGACACATTTCTAGAAAATGGAGACACTCTTTGCACTTTATTCTCTTTCCACTAGACACACTAAACAACACTGCATAAAATCTTGTGAAATACTTCGCTTTGTCTGCTTTGACTGGGAATGGGGGAGTAATCATTGTTAATTTTAGCAATTGCTTGCTTATCTTCTTAGTTCTGTTTTTTTTCAATCATCTCAAATTTGGACTTACTCGCAGGTGGAGATGATACTGCAAGCTCT